>NC_057797.1:540515309-540692600 GCF_018294505.1 Triticum aestivum | reverse complement strand
CCTCCTGGCGCACCCTGGTGGGTTGTGCCCCCCTAGAGGCACCCCCAGGTGCAACCAAGGCCCATTGCCTTCCTTCTGGCCCATAAATAATCTCTGTAAAGTTTCGTGGCATTTGGACTCCGTTTGATTTTGATTTTCTACGATGTAAAAAACACGGGAAAAACAACAACTGGCACTTGGCACTATGTCAATAGGTTAGTACCAAAAAATGATATAAAATGACTATAAAATGATTATAAAACATCCAAGATTGATAATAAAACAGCATGGAACAATAAAAAATTATAGATACATTGGAGACGTATCACCCCACAAGTCGGGATGAGACTCCGGACGAAAAATAAAAATAATAGTTAAAAAAGAGGCAAAAAATGAGAGAAGGCCCAAATAAAAAATGAGAGAAAAGCGAGAAGGGACAATGTTACTATCCTTTTGCCACACTTGTGCTTCAAAGTAGCACCATGATCTTCATGATAGAGAGTCTCCTATATTGTCACTTTCATATACTAGTGGGAATTTTTCATTATAGAACTTGGCTTGTATATTCCAACGATGGGCTTCCTCAAAATGCCCTAGGTCTTCATGAGCAAGCAAGTTGGATGCACGCCCACTTAGTTTTCTTTTTGAGCTTTCATAAACTTATAGCTGTAGTGCATCCGTTGCATGGCAATCCCTACTCACTCACATTGATATCTATTGATGAGCATCTCCATAGCCCGTTGATACGCCTAGTTGATGTGAGACTATCTCCTTTTTTGTCTTCTCCACAACCACCTTCTACTCCAACTTGATACGTCCCCATCGTATCTACTTTTCCAAACACTTTTGACCTTGTTTTAGACTCTAACTTGCATGATTTGAATGGAACTAACCCGGACTGACGTTGTTTTCAGCAGAATTGTCATGGTGTTATTTTTGTGCAGAAATAAAAGTTCTCGGAATGACCTGAATCTTCACGGAGAATATTTTTGGAATTTATAAAAATACTGGTGAAAGAATCAACACTAGGGGGCCCACACCCTGTCCACGAGGGTGGGGGGCGCGCCCCCTGTCTCGTGGCCCCCTTGAGGCTCCACCGACCTCAACTCCAACTCTATATATTCACGTTCGGGGAGAAAAAAATCAGAGAGAAGGATTCATCGCGTTTTACGATATGGAGCCGCCGCCAAGCCCTAATCTCTCTCGGGAGGGCTAATCTGGAGTCCGTTCGGGGCTCCGGAGAGGGGAATCCGTCGCCATCGTCATCATCATCATCAACCTTCCTCCATCACCAATTTCATGATGCTCACCGCCATGCGTGAGTAATTCCATCGTAGGCTTGCTGGACGGTGATGGGTTGGATGAGATTTACCATGTAATCGAGTTAGTTTTCTTAGGGTTTGATCCCTAGTATCCATTATGTTCTGAGATTAATGTTGCTATGCTTAATGCTTGTCACTAGGGCCCGAGTGCCATGATTTCAGATCTGAACCTATTATGTTTCCATGACTTATGTGAGTTCTTGATCCTATTTTGCAAGTCAGTAGTGACCTACTATGTGTTATGATCCGGTAACCCCGAAGTTACAATAATCGGGACCACTCCTGGTGATGACTATAGTTTGAGGAGTTCATGTATTCACTAAGTGTTAATGCTTTGTTCTGGTACTCTATTAAAAGGAGGCCTTAATATCCCTTAGTTTCTGATTGGACCCCGCTGCCACGGGAGGGTAGGATAAAACATGTCATGCAAGTTATTTTCCATAAGCACGCATGACTATATTCAGAATACATGTTACATTACATTGATGAACTGGAGCTAGTTCTGTGTCACCCTATGTTATAACTGTTGCATGAGGAATCGCATCCGACATAATTATCCATCATTGATCCATTGCCTACGAGCTTTTCACATATTGATCTTTGCTTAGTTACTTTTCCGTTGCCACTATTACAATCACTACAAAACAAATACTGTTACTTTTGCCACCGCTACCGTTACTTCCATATTACTTTGCTACTAAATACTTTGCTGCAGATATTAAGTCTTTCAGGTGTGGTTGAATTGACAACTCAACTGTTAATACTTGAGAATATTCTTTGGCTCCCCTTGTGTCGAATCAATAGATTTGGGTTGAATACTCTACCCTCGAAAACAGTTGTGACCCCCTATACTTGTGGGTTATCACACCTATAGTGCTATGTCCATGGCTCATGCTCATGTATTGCGTGAAGGTTGAAAAAGTTTGAGAACATCAAAAGTATGAAACAATTGATTGGCTTGTCATCGGGGTTGTGCATGATTTGAATATTTTGTGTGATGAAGATGGAGCATAGCCAGACTATATGATTTTGTAGGGATAAGATTTCTTTGGCCATGTTATTTTGAGAAGACGTAATTATTTTGTTAGTATGCTTGAAGTATTATTGTTTCTATGTCAATATTAAACTTTTGTTTTGAATCTTACGGATCCGAACATTCATGCCACAATAAAGAGAATTACATGGATAAATATGTTAGGTAGCATTCCACATAAAAAAATTCTGTTTTTATCATTTACCTACTCGAGGACGAGCAAGAATTAAGCTTGGGGATGCCTGATACGTCTCCAACGTATCTGTAATTTTTAATTGTTCCACGCTATTATATTATCTATTTTGGATGTTTTATATGCATTTATATGCTATTTTATATTATTTTGGGGACTAACCTATTAACCTAGAGCCCAGTGCTAGTTCTTGTTTTTTCCTTGTTTTAGAGTTTCGCAGAAAAGGAATACCAAACGGAGTCCAAACGGAATGAAACTTTCACGATGATTTTTCTTGGACTAGAAGACGTCCAGATGACTTGGAGTACACGTCAGGGAAGCCACGAGGCACCCACAAGGACGGAGGGTGCGCCCCCACCCTTGTGGGCCCCTCGTGACTCCACCGACCCATTTCTTCTGCCTATATATTCTCAAATACCCCCAAACCTTCTACGGGGAGCCACAAAACCACTTTTCCACCGCCACAACCTTCTGTACCTGTGAGATCCCATCTAGAGCCTTTCTCGGCGTCCTACCGGAGGGGGATTCAATCAAGGAGGGCTTCTACATCAACCCCATTGCCTCTCCAATGAAGCGTGAGTAGTTTACCATAGACCTACGGGTCCATAACTAGTAGCTAGATGGCTTCTTCTCTCTCTTTGATTCTCAATACCATGTTCTCCTCGATATTTTTGGAGATCTATTCGATGTAATACTTTTTTGTGGTGTGTTTACCGAGATCCGATGTTTGTGGATTTATGATCAGCTTATCTATGAATATTATTTGAATCTCCTCTGAATTCTTATATGCATGATTTGATATCTTTGCAAGTCTCTTCAAACTATCGGTTTGGTTTGGCCAACTAGATTGGTTTTTCTTGCAATAGGAGAAGTGCTTAGCTTTGGGTTCAATGTTGCGGTGCTCGATCCTAGTGACAGAAGGGGAACCGACACATATTTTATTGTTGCCATCGAGGATAACAAGATGGGGTTTTTCATCATATTGTTTGAGTTTATTCCGTTACATCATGTCATCTTACTTAATGCGTTACTCTTTTCTTATGAACTTAATACTCTAGATGCATGCAGGAGTCGGTTGATGTGTGGAGTAATAGTAGTAGATGCAAAATTGTTTCGGTCTACTTGATACAGACGTGATGCCTATATTCATGATCATTGCCTTAGATATCGTCATAACTTTGTGATTTTCTATCAATTGCCTGGCAATAATTTGTTCACCCACCGTAATATTTTCTATCTTGAGAGAAGCCTCTAGTGAAACCTATGGCCCCCGGGTCTATTTTCCATCATATAATCTTCTATTTTCCATAATATAAGTTTCCGATCTACAATTCTAGTTTCCTATTTACTTTATTTGCAATCTTTTACTTTCCGATTTATAAACCAAAAATACCAAAAAAAATTACTTTACCGTTTATCCATCTATATCAGATCTCACTTTTCAAATAACCGTGAAGGGATTGACAACCCCTTTGTCGCGTTGGGTGCAAGTTGGTGTTTGTTTGTGCAGGTATTCAGTGGCTTGTGCGTTGACTCCTACTGGATTGATACCTTGGTTCCCAAAAGCAGAGGGAAATACTTACTCCACTTTGTTGCATCACCCTTTCCTCTTCAAGGGAAAAACCAACGCAAGCTCAAGAGGTAGCATATATAAATCTTTACCTCTGAACCATTCTAGAGCTCCTCGTCATGTCCGTGATCTCATCCGGGATTCCGAACAACATTCGGTCACCAAATCACATAACTCATGTAATACTATATTGTCAACGAACATTAAGCGTGCGGACCCTATGGGTTCGAGAACTATGTAGACATCACCGAGACACCTCTGCGGTCAATAACCAATAGCAGAACCTGGATGCCCATATTGGTTCCTACATATTCTATGAAGATCTTTATCGGTCGAACCTTATGACAACATACATAATTCCCTTTGTCTATCGGTATGTTACTTGCCCGATATTCGATCGTCAGTATCTTCATACCTAGTTCAATCTTGTTACTGGCAAGTCTCTTTACTCGTTCAGTAATACATCATATCCTAACTAACTCCTTAGTCATTTTTCTTGCAAGCTTCTTGTGATGTGTATTACCGAGAGGGCCCGGAGATACCTCTCTGATACTCGGAGTGACAAATCCTAATCTCGATCCATGCCAACTCAATAGACACCTTCGGAGATACCTGTAGAGCATCTTTCTGATCACCCAGTTACGTTGTGATGTTTGATAGCACATAAGGTATTCCTCCGGTATCCAAGAGTTGCATGATCTCATAGACGAAGGAATATGTATTTGACATTAAGAAATCAATAGCGATAAACTGAACGATCATATGCTAAGCTAACAGATGGGTCTTGTCCATCACATCATTCTCTTAATGATGTGATCACGTTATCAAGTGACAATATATGTCTATGGTTAGGAAACCTTAACCATCTTTGATCAATGAGCTAGTCTAGAAGAGGCTTACTAGGGACATGGTATTTGTTTACGTATCCGCACATGTATTTAAGTTTCCGATCAATACAATTCTATCATGAATAACGAAATATAATAATAACAACTTTATTATTGCCTCTAGGGCATATTTCCATCAGTCCCCCACTTGCTCTAGAGTCACTAATCTGGATTACATTGTAATGAATCTAACAACCATGGAGTCTTGGTGCTGATCATGTTTTGCTCGCAGAAGAGGCTTAGTCAACAGGTCTGCTACATTCAGATCCGTATGTATTTTGCAAACTTCTATGTCTCCATCCTTAACCTTTTCACGAATGGAGTTGAAGTGCGTCTTGATGTGTTTGGTTCTCTTGTGAAACCTGGATTCCTTTGCTAAAGCAATTGCTCCAGTGTTGTCACAAAAGATTTTCATTGGACCCGATGCACTGGGTATTACACCTAGATCGGATATGAACTCCTCCATGTGCTGCTTCCGAAGCAGCTATGTACTCCGCTTCACACGTAGATCCCGCCACAAGGCTCTGATTGGAACTGCACCAATCGACAGATCCACCACTCAATATAAATATGTATCTGATTTGTGACTTAGAGTCACCCGAATCAATGTCCAAGCTAGCATTGACGTAACCATTTACTAAGAGCTCTTTGTCACCTCCATAAACTAGAAACATATCCTTGGCCCTTTTCAGGTACTTCAAGATGTTCTTGACCGCTGTCTAGTGATACTCCTGGATTACTTTGGTTCCTCCCTGCCAAACTTATGGCAAGGCACACATCAGGTCTGGTACACATCATAGCATACATGATAGAACCTATGGCTGAGCCATAGGGAATGACTTTCATTTTCTCTCTATCTTTGAAGTGGTCGGGCTTTGAGTCTGACTCAATTTCACACCTTGTAACACAGGCAAGAACCCTTTCTTTGACTGGTCCATTTTGAACTTCTTCAAAACTTTGTCAAGGTATGTGCTTTGTGAAAGTCCTATTAAGCATCTTGATCTATCCTTGTAGGTCTTGATGCCCAATATATAAGCAACTTCGGTGAGGTATTTCATTGAAAAGTTCTTATTCAAGTATCCTTTTATGCTATCTAGAAATGCTATATCATTTCCAATCAACAATATGTTATCCACATATAGTATTAGAAATGCTACAGAGCTCCCACTGACTTTCTTGTAAATATAGGCTTCACCGTAAGTTGCTACCTGTTGAGCTTGCGTTGGTTTTTCCCTTGAAGCGGAAAGGGTGATGCAGAAAAGTAGAGATAAGTATTTCCCTCAGTTAAGAACCAAGGTACCAATCTAGTAGGAGATACAAGCAAGTCTCCAATCTATGCACCTGCACAAACAATCAAACACTTGCACCCAACACGATAAAGGGGTTGTCAATCCCTTCACATTCACTTGCAAAGGTGAGATCTGATAGAGATAGATATAAAAGATTACTAAAATGTAAAACAAAATAAAAGTAAATAAATTGCAGCGAGATATTTTTGGGTTTTTTTGTTTTTAGATTTGAAAATATATGATGGAAAATAGACCCGGGGGCCATAGGTTTGAAGAAAAATAATACGGTGGGTGAACAAATTACTGTCAAGCAATTGATAGAAAAGCGCAAAGTTATGACAATACAAGGAAATGATTATGCATATAGGCATCACATCCGTGTTAAGTAGGCCAAAACGATTCTGCATCTACTACTATTACTCCACACATCGAGCACTATCCAGCATGCATCTAGAGTATTAATTTCATAAGAATGGAGTAACGCCTTAAGTAAGATGACATGATGTAGAGGGATAAACTCAAGCAATATGATGAAAACCCCATCTTTTTACCCTTGATGGAAACAATACAAATATGTGCATCGCTACCCCTACTTTGTCATTGGGTGAGGACACCGCAAGATTGAACCCAAAACTAAGCACCCCCCCATTGCAAGAAAAACCAATCTAGTTGTCCAAACCAACCCGATAATTCAAAGAGAAATACAAAGATATAAAATCATGCATACAAGAATTCAGAGAAGATTCAAATAATATTCATAGATAAACTGATCATAAATCCACAATTCAGCGGATCTCGACAAACACACCAGAAAAGAAGATTACATAGGATAGATTTTTAAGAACATGGTATTGAGGATCAAAGAGAGAGAGGAAGACATCTAGCTACACTACAAAAAAAGACACATCCGTGACATTTTGGGCCGAACGAATTTTTTTGTCATACATATGACACTTCTATGACGATAATTGCGACAAAACCCGGTATCATCATAGATGTAGTGGGCTCCTACTTCTATGACAAAAAATCATGACAGAAAATGGGCTTTTCATCCTGGGCGGGCCGGAGACGCAGCTGCATGACATTCTTTGGGCCGTCCATGAAGAAAAAACTGTGGTAGAAGCGAGGGCGAGGAAAATTTTGGGGAGTTCCCGATTACGGTGGGAGGTCGGGGGCCGAGCAATGCGCGTTTCTCTCGTACACGTACGCGCGTGTGTGCGAGGCGTTGGCTCTAACTGAACCCGAGAGAGGCATTGGGATCTAACTAAACCCGAACGATTGCACTGAAGGCTACGCATTACTGAATCCGAGCGATCGATCGATGGCTGTTAACTGAACCCGATCGAGTGAGTCCTTCGCTACTGCTGCTAACTGAAGCCGATCGATGCTGCCTCTGGATGAACAGTGAGCGTTGCTGGGGGGGTGGATGAACAGTTCCCAGTGGGGGTGGATGAACATGACCCCATGGTGTTGCCTCTGGATGAACAGGACCCCGATCGATCGAGCCGGTTGGGGCTGGATGAGCAGGACCCCGTGGAGGGCTGGATGAACAGGACCACCCCGTGGAGGGCAGGATGAACGGTAGACGGTGGAGGGCAGGATGAACAGTAGCCCGTGGAGGGGTGGTTGAACAGGAGCCAGTGGAGAGGGTTGGTTGAACAGTAGCCGGTGGAGTAGCGCGCGGTGGAGGCTGGATGAACAGGAGCCCATGGATGAACAGTCACAGGTGGATGCTGGAGGAGGTCGACGGTGGATGAACAGTAGCTCGTGGAGGCTGGAGGGGGTCGACGGTGGAGATGAACAATATCCCGTGGAGTCCCGTTTTGCGGTACGCCACACCCCTCCCGATGAACAGAACCCCCATTTCGACCGTAGCGCTCCAACACAAGTCCGTTTCCTCCGTTTTGCGGTACGCCACATCCCTCCCGATGAACAGGACCCCCATTTTGACCGTAGGAGGTCCGTTTCCTCTGTTGTGTGGTATGCCAGACCTCGTTTCCATCACCTGTTCCGTCCAAGCCCTCCCGATGAACACGACCACGCATTCCGTTCCGACCCAGCCAGTTGGCTCCCACGCATTCTGTTGCCTCCCGATGAACACGACGCATTCCGTTGCCTCCCCATGAACACGACGCATTCCGTTGCCTCCCCATGAACACGACGACGATGCTATTTCTCCATTCCGACCCAGCCATGTCAACGAGCCCTCGCCGTACGTATGCACGAGTAGGCGTTCGAGACCCCGCCCGTATGTACACATACGTGGCCGTATTTTCTTTCTTGCACCCTGGCCGCCTCTACTATGACACGTGCGCGCCTCTACATCCACCAATATATATGTACATACACGTTCGCGACCAGAATGACAATGCTATGTACGCTTCGACCAGGTGGGTCCCGACTGCCAGGCACTTCCTTGTGTGCAAAGATGTAGCTGGTGGGTCCCAGCAGTCAGGGGGCGAAATACGGTGGCCCGTCCGGTGGGTCCCTGCTGTTAGGTGGAGGAATAATTATTTTGCACGTAATAAGGAGGCACTTCCTTGCTGCGGCCGTGGACCCAGCTGTCAGCCTCTCCACGTACAGTCCACGTCCGATGGAAGCCGTTCCTTGACCATGTTGACCACGCCGCGCCGAGAGCACCAGGGCAGTGGACGACGGCGAGGCCTAGGAAGGGGACGACGCGGAGCCGGGGAAGACGTGGCAGTGGATGCCCACGCATAGAGGAGTACGAGGGCACTGGTTCACTGCAGTGTGAGGCTGCCGTCGCCGCAGAGTAACAGGGGGTGTGGGTGAGTAGAGGGATGGCCTGGCCAGCAGTGGGAGTAGTAAGGTGCGGTGAGGCCTCCGCCGCATCACAGCCGGCCACGGGAGGCAGGAGCACGAGGCACGACCGGCGCTGGTTTGGGCGGCTGGAGCAAGAAGACCAGAGGTTGAAGAAGCACTATGGCCGTTGGATGGACATCGTACGGTCACTGGAGCTAGAATCGTGCATATTGACTAAGTTGACAAAGCCCTCCGTCCCCGTCAACTTAGTCGGCCCACAAGTCAGCCTGCCACTATACTGGGTCCCAGCTAACAGGGGGAGTATTCATTTTTTTGTGCGTAATAAGGAGGCACTTCCTTGCGTGCGAAGATATAGCTGGTGGGTCTGAGCTGTCAGCGGGTTTTTTTCGTGAAATACAAAGGCCCTTTCAGTGGGTCCCTGAAGTCAGGTGGAGGAATCATTATTTTGCGCGTAATAAGGAGGCATTTCCTTGCGTGCGGCCGTAGACCTAGCTGTCGGCCTCTCCATGTACAGTCCACTTCATATGCATGTCGGTCGTTGACCACGTTGACCAGACCGCGCCGAGAGCACCAGGGCGGTGGACGGCGGTGAGGCCTAGGAAGGGAACAACACGGAGGCAGGGAAGACTCGGCAGTTGTTTCCCACGCAGAGGGGAGTACGACTGTACGAGGGTTTACTCGTTCGTCTGTCGTTGCCGGAGAATAACAGCAGGTGTGGGTGAGTAGAGAGATGACTAGGCCAGCGATGGGAGTACGGTGGGGCAGTGAGGCCTGCACGGTAGCACTGCTGGCCGCGGGGAGGAGGGAGCAGGCAGTCCCGTGGGCGCTTGTTTGAGCGGCTGGAGTAGGAAGAGCAGAGATTGAAGAAGCACGACGGCCGTTGGATGGACATCCAACAGTCACTGCTTGTGCGTCAACCTTTTTTTAGGAAAGCCTCAAATCTGTGGAAAACAACATACAACCCATCTGCCATTATTTCTAATAATTTTCAGCCCATTTGCTAATTCTTATGGTTTTTTTGGAGCCCATATTCTTTTTGTTAGCATTACAGCCCAAATTGTGGCCATGGTTAAAAAATTATACGAAATTTTGCATATTTCAGTGCGGTCCGAACTATTTTTAATCCTAAAATTTTGACTCACAATCAAACTGATTTTAAAAATAAATGTATATCAATATAAAATCCAACAAATTCTCCACACATAAAAATTAATGTAATTTAAAATCTTGAAATGAAAAAATATATTTGAAACTAATTGCCGGTTTGATATGTTTTAAAAATGTACAGCCCATTTCTCATTACTGATGGGCCATTTTCTCGGCCAGCCGAATGAAAGCTCTCCTCGTCTTGAAAGATTTGCAGCCCAACAGGCCTGACAAAGCGACTTACTTGGCAAATCACAAAAAAACTGGGTTGTGGCCATGGACCCAGTTGTCAGCCTCTCCATATACAGTACTCTTCCGATGGAAGTCATTCCTTGACCATGTTGACCACGCCGCGCGGAGAGCACCACGGCAGTGGACGACGGCGAGGCCTAGGAAGGGGACGACCAGGAGCCCGGGAAGACGCGACAGTGGAAGCCCGCGCGGAGAGGAGTACGAGGGTTCACTGGTTCGACTGCGGTGTGAGGCTGCCGTCGCCGCAGGGCCTAGCCAGCGGTGGGAATAGTAGGGGGCGGTGAGGCCTCCGCGGCAGCACAGCCGGCCACGGGAGGCAGGAGCATGCGGCACGACCGGCGCTGCTTTGGGCGGCTGGAGCAAGAAGACCAGAGGTTGAAGAAGCACTACGGTCGTTGGATGGACATCGTACAGTCACTGGAGCTAGAATCGTTCATATTGACTAAGTTGACAAAGCCCTCCGTCCCCGTCAACTTTGTTGGCCCACAAGTCATCCTCCCACTATGGTGGGTCCCAGCTAGCAGGGGGTATTCATTTTTTTGTGCGTAATAAGGAGGCACTTCATTGCGTGCGAAGATATAGCTGGTGGGTCCGACATGTCAGCGGGGGGAACATTTTTTTCGCAAAATACAGAGGCCCTTCCGTTGGGTCCTAGCTGTCAGGTGGAGGAATCATTATTTTGCGCGTATAGTCCATGACCGATGGATGTCGTTCATTGACCAAGTTGACCAGGCCGCGCCGAGAGCACCATGGCAGTGGGCGACGGCGAGGCCTAGGAAGGGAACGACATGGAGCCGGGGAAGACTCGGCAATGGTTGCCCACACGGTGGGGAGTAATTCTTTTCTTTTTACCTTGTCCAAGACGTACACAGCTGGTGCCATATCCCGTGGTTTACCTTCATCTTGCACCTGCAAATCCTTTCTGATACCCAGGTGTGTCAAATCAATCCTAGATTTTAAGGTATCTTTCGTCTTGCCTTCAATATTAAGAAGTGTGCTGATAATGCTGTCACATATATTTTTCTCGATGTGCATCACATCAAGATTATGCCTCAGACCCAAATCTTTCCAATACTCCAAGTCCTACAAAGTGGACCTGCGGGTAAACAATAATCTCTCTTCTACCCTGCCATGCTTCCTTTTCCCGCTACCATTACCAGGATGGTTTCCTGGTGTAATATGCCTGACCTTCTCTAATTCCACTTGCAACTCATTGGCGGTGAGCCTCTTTGGCGCATCACGGTTTTCATGCTTTGCATTGAACACATGTCTTTGGTATTTTCTAGGATGCGGCTTGTCCTTGGCAAGGAAACGGCGGTGTCCAATGTAACAGATCTTGCTAAGTATTGTGTATGACAACGGATTCCTGTCACAGCGAACACATGCATTGTAACCATGTGTCGTTCGCCCTGACATAGTGCCCAAAGCCGGATAATCATGGATGCACCAAATTATAATAGCACGCAGAAAGAAATCAGCTAGTGGGCTGCTATATAGGTCTCGAGTGAGAACACCCTTCCATAGCTGTTGAAGTTCCTCCACAAGAGGCTCCATGAACAAATCAAAATCCTTTCCAGAACTTTTTGGACCTGGGATGAGCAAGGCCATCATGTAGTTTGATTCTTTGGTGCAGACATTTGGAGGCATGTTGTAAGGGATAACAAGCACTGGCCACATGCTATATGTGGCGCTCTGATGGCCAAATGGGTTAAATCCATCTCAAGCTAAGCCAAGTCTAATGTTTCTCGGGTCAGCGGCAAACTCTTTGTGTTTATCATTGAAGCTTTTCCACTCACTACCATGAGATGGATGGCTCATTACATTCTGATCTCTATACTCCTGGTTCCTAGAATACCACAGTACATCCTCTCTTGTTTTAGCATCATGAAACAACGTCTGCAATCTTGGTGTAATTGGAAAATGTCTCAGGACATTATGAGGAATCCTCTTCACAGCATCGCCATCTTTCCATCTTGATGATTTGCATTTCGGGCATTCACTTAAGTTGGCATAATCCTTCCGGAACAGAGCACAATTATTCTTTCAAACATGGATCATATCATATCCAATTCCAACTGCACGAAGGAAATTCTTCATTTTACTGTAGGTGTGTGGAAGGTGAAAGGGACATCTATAAGATGGCTAAGATCCGGGAGAGGAAGACGAGGGATATTGGCCAAGTCAAATGCATCAAGGACGGAGCAGGCCAACTCTTGGTGAAGGACGAAGAGATTAAGCATAGATGGCGGGAGTACTTCGACAAGCTGTTCAATGGGGAGAATGAGAGTTCTACCATTGAACTGAATGACTCCTTTGATGAGACCAGCATGCGTTTTGTGCGGCGCATCCAGGAGTCTGAGGTGAAGGAGGCTTTAAAAAGGATGAAAGGAGGCAAGGCGATGGGCCCTGATTGTATCCCCATTGAGGTGTGGAAAGGTCTCTGGGACATAGCGATAGTATGGCTAACGAAGCTTTTCAACCTCATTTTTCAGGCAAACAAGATGCCAGAAGAATGGAGACGGAGTATATTAGTACCAATCTTCAAGAACAAGGGGGATGTTCTGTCACATCCCTAGTCTGGAATGACCTAGACTAGCTAGTCATTTGTGCATCATGTTTATATTCCATTTAAATTTGAAATGAGGATTGGTGGAACCCTCAGAATCATCTCTGAAAATGACCTAAATAAAAATTGCTCCAAAAAGGTCCAAGAAAATGTTCATGTTGCTCTCTGAAAATATTGGTCAGAGGTAAAATTCTAACAAATATTTTAGGAGCTCATGGATATTTATTTTGGCCATTCGGATTAATCCGATAATTATTTGCTTTGGAAATATATTAGTTATATGTCCAAAAATTATGCCATTTATAAAGGAGCTCTGGATTAATATAACTAGCTTCCATAAAAATTGGCATAAGTAAATAAATTGTTTTATTATTAACAAATGTCAGAAAAATTAGAAAAGAAAACAAAAAGGGGAAAACCCTACCTGGATTACCTGGCGCCTCTGGCCCAGCAGGCCAGCCCAGCCCACCACCGCCGTCGTCCTCCTGGCGCCAGTCGGCCAGGCGTGTGGCCGACGCGCGCGCACGGGCGGAGCGCCACGCCACCAGCTCGCCTGCCTGCCTACCCTGCCAGCGCGACGCCATGTTGCTTCTTCTCGGTGCCGCACCGATCCCCTGGCCTCACCCCCCTCTCTCCCGTGCTTTTCCACTTCTCTCTCTCTCTCACCCGAGAATCACCGCCGCCGCCGTCCATAGCCACCGTGGCCTCGGCCACTGCCGCACCTCCCCGACACGCTTCCCAGCTCCGCCGTGACCCCCTCTCCCTCCTCACCGAGCAAAGCAACCCGGGCGAGCTCCGCTTCATCGCAATCGCCGTCGTCTTCAAGCTTCGGCCGACGAGATCGCCGTCGTTGCTCCGGCTGCCCCAAGCCTTCCCCGAGCCCGCTTCGACGCCCGCTGCAACTGCGGTGAGCTCCGCCACCGTTCCCATCTCTCTATTTAGCTGCCCGCTCGCCGTAGCCCTCCTCCTCACCACGGCCGAAGCTTCTCGCCGCCGTCCATGTCGCCGTCGTCGTCTCGGCCCGCCTCCGCCCAAACCAAGCACCCCATCGTGCTCCCGATGCCACGAGGGTGCCGCCGAGCCCCTCAGGTGGCCTCCCCGTGCCCCGCAGCCCGTTCCCGCTCGAAGCCGAACTCCGGCCGCCGCCCCGAGCTTCGCTACGGCGAGCTCCGGCATCCCCGCAGCTTCCCGTCTGCTCCCTTGGATGCGGACGAGCCCGGGCTACGCCCCGGTGCTCTCAGACGCCGTCCCCGTCGCCTGTGGCGCGGACTCCGCCGCGTCCAGAGGTCGCCGGCGGCGAGCCCCGTCGCCTGAGCCCCGCCATGTAGGCCCGGCCCGTCAGGTGATTAGCTTAGTGCTAATCACCGCTTAATTAACCCCCCCTCAGGCTGACATGTGGGCCCCGGTGCCCCCCTAATCTTTTAATTAAGTTAATCTAACCCTGTTTAACCCCCTGTCACTGACGTGTGGACCCCACACGTCAGGTTTGACCCAGTCAGCCGCAGTTGATTGCTGACGTCATGCTTACTCAATGCTGACGCAATATATATTTTCTGGAATTAAAATAATTCAGGAAATTCCAGAAATTGATTTAAACTTCAAAAATTCATATCAATTCAACCGTAGCTCAGATTGAAATAATTTATATATGAAAAATTATCAGAAAAATGCAATCTTTCCATCTGTACTAGTTTCATGCATGACAAACCAACTTATACATGCTGAATATGATAAAACACATTATGGCATATATAAGAGCCTACTTTGGAGATGCATTTGAGCTTATGGTTCAAATGGACTTCAAACCAAATGAGTACTAGTTGCATTAACTCAAACAACATCACATCTTCATGCCATGTTCATGCATCATATTGTTGCATATGTTTGTGTATTGATTGTTGTTACCGTTCCTTCTCGATAGGTCTTGCTCCAGAGACCGTTCCAGAGTACCTGTCTATGAAGCAGTGCCTCCCTTGTTGATTTACCAGGCAAGCAAAACCCCCTTGTTCATTCCGATACAATCCTACTCTCTCGCTCCTGCTCTCAGTTATTGCATTAGGACAACAACGATTCATCTGCTACTTTGTGCTGCGGTAGTTGAACCCATTCCTCTGCATGACCTGTCATTGCCACAGTAAATAGTTGAAACCCACTAGCATGTGTAGGAGTTGATTGAGCCATGTTGTGTTCCTACCATGCTATGCCTGCTATTGCTTAGAGTTGTGTCAGGTCTGGTTCATTGGGAATGAATTGGAGTGTTACGATATGTTCTGATGTTGAGAGTGAAGTGTGTGAACACGATTTGGTAAAGGTAGCGGTGAGAGGCCATGTAGGAGTACATGGTGGGTTGTCTCACTGGAACCGTCCTTAAGCACCGAGTTCTATGTATGTTGTCCAATGACTCGATACTACCACACATTGGGCTCCGGGCGCTCCAAGCCCTCTCGACTTATTAACCGACTTGATCTCTGTCCAGGAGTCGCAACTAGTTTCTGGTGTTTGTAGGTAGTGCTATTTTTCTACCAAGTGGCACCCGGCAGGGTGGGCTTGGGACAGACTAGGCACACGTGGCCTGGTGTACTGAGTGGCACCCGGATGGTGGGCTCGGGAACCCTGCACACATCGTTTGGGGCCGTGAGCGACACCCCGGCCGGATCTCCTTGCGGATGGAACCCGAATAGGCGATAAACCTGGGCTAGAGTCTTGTGTGGTTAGTCAGGTCGTGGCCGACACCCTCGCCAGGCTTCCGCTTGAAGGTTGCCGAGATACATGACGTGTACATGGCGGTAAGTGGCGAGAGCGTGTGTGAAGAAGTACACCCCTGCAGGGTTAACATGATCTATTCGAATAGCCGGGTCCGCGGTTATGGACTTCTTGGATGCTTACATGGTACATAGACAACTTGAAGTGGATACTCTAAAATGCTCAAGACAAGTGTGAGTGCTATGGATGGCCTTCTCGTAGGGAGACGGGGATGAATCCATAGTAGTGTATTGTGTGGTGATTAGTGGACTCGTGTGCGCCATATCACCTCAAGAGTTTCTGGTAGTCGTAGAACAGGATAGCCACAGAGTCAAAGCTGGCTTGCTGCAACTAAACCCCACATTACCCTCTTGATACAAATGCATGTATGATAGGATCTGATGTAAGTCTTGCTGAGCACCTTTGTACTCATGTTGCTTTATTTATGTTTTTGCAGCGGAGACTTCGGTCTTATTAGTGTTCTTGTGGACTTCGACAAGTAGCTTGTACCTCAGCTATGATCTTGATCGGACGTTGTAGATAGTCAAGCTTTCAGCCTTTTTCATTTATAGATGTCTGTACTCAGACATGTAATGCTTCCGTTTGTTGCTTGATTGCTCTGAATGTTGGTTCATGTGACCCTTGTTTGTAATAAATGCTATGATGGCTCTTCTGAGCCTTTATCTATATGAGTTGTTGAGTTATGCTGTGATGCCATGTTGTACAACACATACTTGCATGTTATGCGTACGTGTAATGTGTATTGCTATGTGTGGGATCTGACTATCTAGTTGTTTATCCTTAGTAGTCTTTCTTACCGGGAAATGTCTCCTAGTGCTTCCACTGAGCCCTGGTAGCTTGCTACTGCTCCGGAACACTTAGGCTGGCCGGCATGTGTCCTTCTTCGATCCTGTGTCTGTCCCTTCGGGGAAATGTCACGCGATGAATACCGGAGTCCTGCTAGCCCGCTACAGCCCGGTTCACCGGAGTCCTGTTAGCCCAGTGCTACAGCCTGGATTCACTCGCTGATGACCGACACGTTCGATGCTGGGTCATGGATGCCTGTCCCTGTAAGTTAGTGCCACTTTGGGTTTATGACTAGCCATGTCAGCCCGGGCTCTTTATCATATGGATGCTAGCGACACCATCATATACGTGTGCCAAAAGGCGCAAACGGTCCCGGGCAGAGGTAAGGCGACACCCGTGGGGATACCGTGCGTGAGGCCGCAAAGTGATATGAGGTGTTACATGCTAGATCGATGTGGCATTGAGTCGGGGTCCTGACAGCGCTGGTATCAGAGCCTGACTGCCTGTAGGTTTACCAAGCCATACTGGTCAAAGTTGAGTCTAGAAATTCTTTAGTTATGTAAGGGAATTGATTGTGGGAAGGAACGTAAGGCTCTTTTTACTCCTTTACCTCATGGCCTTCTGATCTGAGTCATCCTATCTTTCCGACGGGATTAAGGAACTAGGCTTCTCTTCCGTCTATCAGGATCACGTGTTACTACTCCGTAGTCCCATAGGATTGGTTGATCAGAGTCATACCCCAGTTCTCGAGTACTTCCGGTGTAGTCTGTTTAGCATTATCTCAGAACCTTGAGTGATGATGATGAGTATGTTACCACCCCATTTTTAGTAGGATGTCTCATTCTGAGCATTTTACTGCCGTTATGCTGCTGGAATTTTCCTAGAAGTTCGAGAGATACTAATTCCTTGCCCTACATTCTACAGTCTATAGTTGATGCTGACTCCGTCCTTGGTTTCGTTTCTCAGGATGTCATCAAGTTCTATTGTTTGTAGCCAGAACCATGGATATGGTAGGGATGAGGATCCTCCCGACCCTCCTTCGTTGACAGAGTTCATGTTAGAAATGGAGAGGAACAAGCGTGAGTCTAACCGTTTGTTGGCCCGTATCGAGGAGAACACCGCACATCGGTCCAATAAGTCTGCGACCATTCATGACTTCTTTCGCTTGCACCCACCTACCTTTCATCATTCCATCGAGCCACTCGATGCAGATGACTGGCTCCGTAGCATCACTCATAAGCTGCGTTCCGCGAGCGTAGCTGAAGATGACAAGGTCACCTATGCCACATACCACCTGGAAGGTCCTTCTAGTCTTTGGTGGCAGAACTATGAGGCTATGCTTCCAGCTGGCCAGATTCCTACCTGGAGGGATTTCACTGAGGCTTTTCGTGAGCATCACATTCCCCAGGCCCTCCTTGATCGCAAGAGAGAAGAGTTCTATAGTTTCACCCAGAATAAGATGGCTGTTGATGCTTACAGCAGAGAGTTCGAGAACCTTGCCCGCTATGCCACAGAAGAAGTGTCCACGGACGCCAAGAAGCAGGCTAGGTTCCGGAAGGGTCTCAACCCCAAGTTGCGTCGTGATCTCCACCTGCATCATTGTGATACATTCCAAGCCCTTGTGAACAAGGCCATCAATGCAGAGACAGCTCAGCTCACTTACGAGGAGTCTCGTAAGCACACCCATGATTTGGGATCCTCCTCTGGCTCTAGTTCTCAGAAGCGTCGGAATTGGGTTCCAAACTCCGCTCTTCCTTCCGGATATGCACCAAGACCATCTTATGTGGTGCCTCCCCCAGCTCAGCCATATGTTCCACCCAGGCCTACTGGTAGACCGTTTGTCAGTGCGGGTCCCCGTCCAACCTCAGGGACTTGCTTCACATGCGGGAAGCCAGGACACTATGCACGTGACTGCTCTCAGACTAGTTATGCTCCACCCCAGCCTGAGAAGACTGTTGGCTGTGTTAAGCCATCATGCAAGATGATCAATGTCAAGTCAGCCCCCACTGAACGTGGACGTGTGCATCACGTCTCAACTAAAGACGCTCATGATGATCCGGATGTCGTTCTTGGTACACTCCTTGTCAATTGTCACCCAGCATCAGTTCTATTCGATACTGGAGCATCTCACTCCTTCATTTCTGAAGGCTATGCTCGTTTGCACGACATGTCATTTTGTGATATGCCAACTCCGCTTGAAATCCAAACCCCAGGGTCTAGATGGCAGACCACCAGAATCAGCCATGGTAATGAAATCCTTGTTGACAGACTTGTATTCCTTGCATCACTTGTAGCCCTCAAGTCCTCAGATATTAACATCATCTTGGGTATGGACTGGATGACAGCTCATCATGCCAAGATTGATTGTTACACCAGATCTGTTCAGCTTACACACCCATCTGGCAAGATAGTCACTGTCTCCACTAGAGTTGCAAAGCGTCAGCTCTATTCTCTTAATGCCAGCCCTCTTCCAGACCTTGAAGATATCCCGGTAGTCCGTGACTTTCCAGATGTCTTTCCAGAGGAACTGCCAGGTGTTCCACCTGACAGAGATGTAGAGTTCGTCATAGATCTTATCCCAGGAATAGCTCCAATCTCTAGGAGACCTTACAAGATGGCACCCTTAGAACTAGCCGAGCTTAAGAAACAACTTGATGAGTCCTTGCAAAAAGGTTTCATCCGTCCTAGTTCTTCTCCTTGGGCTTGCCCCGTCCTCTTCGTCAAGAAGAAGGATGGTACGGACCGGATGGTTGTAGATTATCGTCCCGTTAATTTGGTCACGATAAAGAACAAGTATCCGCTCCCCAGGATCAACGACCTGTATGATCAGCTTGCTGGATCCTCAGTCTTCTCCAAGATGGATTTAAGGTTAGGCTACCACCAAATCAAGATCAGAAACGGGGACATCCCCAAGACAGCCTTTGTCACTCGTTATGGCCAGTACGAGTACACCGTCATGTCCTTTGGCCTAACCAATGCTCCAGCTACTTTCTCCCGCTTGATGAACTCGATCTTCATGGAGTACTTAGATAAGTTCGTCGTGGTTTACCTCGATGATATTCTTATTTACTCGAAGAACGAGGAAGAGCATGCCGAACATCTTAGACTTGTGTTAGAAAAACTCAGAGAGCACCGCCTTTATGCCAAGTTCTCCAAGTGTGAATTTTGGTTGCCAGAAGTGACCTACCTAGGCCACGTAATCTCTGGTAAGGGCATTGCTGTCAATCCCGAGAGAGTTCAGGCTGTTCTCGATTGGACTCCACCTGAAACCGTTAAACAAGTTAGGAGCTTCCTTGGTCTAGCCAGCTATTGTCGCCGCTTTGTTGAAAATTTCTCCAAAGTAGCCAAACCCCTCACGGAACTTCTCAAGATAGATAAAAGTTCGAGTGGTCCCCATAGTGTGAGTACAATTTTCAGGAACTGAAAAGACGCCTGACTTCTGCTCCCATACTTGTGCCACCGGATTTCACTAAAGACTTTATTATCTACTGCGACGCCTCACGACAGGGACTAGGTTGCATTCTTATGCATGATCGTCATGTGATTGCCTATGCATCTCGACAGTTGCATCCACATGAGGATAATTATCCTACACATGATCTAGAGCTTGCAGCCGTAGTCTATGCACTCAAGACCTGGCGACATTACCTCCTTGGTAAACGTTGCGAGATCTACACTGATCACCAGAGTCTCAAGTATATCTTCACCCAACCGGATCTGAACCTTAGGCAACGACGTTGGTTGGAGTTGATCACAGATTATGATCTAGGGATTACCTACACCCCAGGCAAAGCCAATGTCATGGCTGATGCGCTAAGCCGTAAATCCTATTGCAACAATCTCATGTTGCAGCAAGACCAACCACTTCTCCATGAGGAATTCTGTAAGCTTAATCTTCACATTGCTCCTCACGGATTCCTTTGTACCTTGGTGGCGAAACCTGATCTTGAAGATCGGATTGTCGCTGCTCAAAAGCAAGACACATGAATTTCTCGGATCAAGAGAAACATTAAGAAGGGAGTTGGTGGATGTTTCTCTATGGATGATCGTGGTGTTGTTTTCTTTGAGAATCGCTTGGTGGTTCCCAAGAATCAACATCTGCGACAATTGATTCTTAAGGAGGCGCATGAATCTCCTCTCACGATTCATCCCGGTAGCACTAAGATGTATCAGGACCTACGGCAGAGGTTCTGGTGGACTAGGATGAAGAGAGAAATCGCTGAGTTCATTGCTAAATGTGACGTTTGTCGTCGCGTTAAGGTAGAGCATCAAAGACCTGCTGGCACCCTTCAGCCTTTAGCTATTCCTGAATGGAAATGGGATAAAGTTGGTATGGACTTCATCACCGGCTTTCCCAGGACCAAAAGAGGGAATAACGCTATCTTCGTAGTCGTTGATCGTCTTTCCAAAGTGGCTCACTTCCTTCCTGTTCGAGAGAGTATCACTGCTAGTCAGCTTGCTGACTTATACATTTCTCGAATAGTATCACTCCATGGTGTTCCACTGGAGATCAATTCAGACCGTGGCAGTCTTTTCACTTCTCATTTCTGGGAGAGTTTCCAAACTGCCATGGGAACCCATCTTTCCTTCAGTACCGCTTTCCACCCTCAGTCGAGTGGTCAGGTGGAACGGGTCAATCAAATTCTCGAAGACATGCTCAGAGCTTGCGTTATCTCATTCGGTATGGATTGGGAGAAATGTCTTCCTTTCGCCGAGTTTGCTTATAACAATAGCTATCAATCCAGCCTCAAAAAGGCTCCTTTTGAAGTTCTCTATGGACGAAGATGTCGAACACCTTTGAACTGGTCAGAAACCGGTGAAAGACAATTCTTTGGACCGGACATGATCCAGGAGGCAGAAGAGCAAGTTCGCATCATTCGTGAGAATTTGAAAACAACCCAATCTCGTCAAAAGAGCCAGTACGATCGTCATCATAAGGATATGACTTATGAAATTGGCGACCAAGCTTACCTTCGGGTTACTCCCTTGAAGGGTACCCATCGTTTCGGTATCAAGGGCAAGTTGGCTCCTCGTTACATTGGTCCCTTTTCGCATTCTCGCTAAACGAGGAGAGGTTGCCTACCAGTTGGAACTACCCCCACATCTTTCTCGAGTTCATGATGTCTTCCACGTCTCTCAACTCAGGCGTTGCTTCTCGGATCCCATTCGCGGAGTGGACCACGAAACGCTTGATCTCCAAGATAACCTCACATACCGAGAGTACCCGGTTCGCATTCTTGATCAAGCAGAGCGTGTCACTCGACGTCAGAACATCCAGTTTCTCAAGGTTCAGTGGTCTCATCATTCCGAGAGAGAAGCTACTTGGGAGCGAGATGATCGTCTTCGACTGGAGTACCCCGCTTTCTTTCCGTCGACCCCTGAATCTCGGGACGAGATTCTTTCAAGTGGGGGCGAGTTGTCACATCCCTAGTCTGGTATGACCTAGACTAGCTAGTCATTTGTGCATCATTTTTATATTCCATTTAAATTTGAAATGAGGATTGGTGGAACCCTCAGAATCATCTCTGAAAATGACCTAAATAAAAATTGCTCCAAAAAGGTCCAAGAAAATGTTCATGTTGCTCTCTGAAAATATTGGTCAGAGGTAAAATTCTAACAAATATTTTAGGAGCTCATGGATATTTATTTTGGCCATTTGGATTAATCCGATAATTATTTGCTTTGGAAATATATTAGTTATATATATTAATATATGTCCAAAAATTATGCCATTTATAAAGGAGCTCTGGATTAATATAACTAGCTTCCATAAAAATTGGCATAAGTAAATAAATTGTTTTAGTATTAACAAATGTCAGAAAAATTAGAAAAGAAAACAAAAAGGGGAAAACCCTACCTGGATTACCTGGCGCCTCTGGCCCAGCAGGCCAGCCCAGCCCACCACCGCCGTCGTCCTCCTGGCGCCAGTCGGCCAGGCGTGTGGCCGACGCGCGCGCACGGGCGGAGCGCCACGCCACTAGCTCGCCTGCCTGCCTACCCTGCCAGCGTGACGCCGCGTTGCTTCTTCTCGGTGCCGCCCCGATCCCCTGGCCTCACCCCCCTCTCTCCCGTGCTTTTCCCCTTCTCTCTTTCTCTCACCCGAGAATCACCGCCGCCGCCGTCCATAGCCACCGTGGCCTCGGCCACTACCGCACCTCCCCGACACGCTTCCCAGCTCCGCCGCGACCCCCTCTCCCTCCTCACCGAGCAAAGCAACCCGGGCGAGCTCCGCTTCATCGCAATCGCCGTCGTCTTCAAGCTTCGGCCGACGAGATCGCCGTCGTCGCTCCGGCTGCCCCAAGCCTTCCCCGAGCCCGCTTTGACGCCCGCTGCAACCGCGGTGAGCTCCGCCACCGTTCCCCTCTCTCTATTTAGCTGCCCGCTCGCCGTAGCCCTCCTCCCAACCACGGCCGAAGCTTCTCGCCGCCGTCCATGTCGCCGTCGTCGTCTCGGCCCGCCTCCGCCCAAACCAAGCACCCCATCATGCTCCCGGTGCCACGAGGGTGCCGCCGAGCCCCTCAGGTGGCCTCCCCGTGCCCCGCAGCCCGTTCCCGCTCGAAGCCGAACTCCGGCCACCGCCCCGAGCTTCGCTCCGGCGAGCTCCGGCATCCCCGCAGCTTCCCGTCTGCTCCCCTGGATGCGGACGAGCCCGGGCTACGCCCCGGTGCTCTCAGACGCCGTCCCCGTGGCCTGTGGCGCGGACTCCGCCACGTCCAGAGGTCGCCGGCGGCGAGCCCCATCGCCTGAGCCCCGCCATGTGGGCCCGGCCCGTCAGGTGATTAGCTTAGTGCTAATCACCGCTTAATTAACCCCCCCTGAGGCTGACATGTGGGCCCCGGTGCCCCCTAATCTTTTAATTAAGTTAATCTAACCCTGTTTAACCCCCTGTCACTGACGTGTGGACCCCACACGTCAGGTTTGACCCAGTCAGCCGCAGTTGACTGCTGACGTCATGCTTACTCAATGCTGACACAATATATATTTTCTGGAATTAAAATAATTCAGGAAATTCCAGAAATTGATTTAAACTTCAAAAATTCATATCAATTCAACCGTAGCTCAGATTGAAATAATTTATATATGAAAAATTATCAGAAAAATGCAATCTTTCCATCTGTACTAGTTTCATGCATGAAAAACCAACTTATACATGCTGAATATGAGAAAACACATTATGGCATATATAAGAGCCTACTTTGGAGATGCATTTGAGCTTATGGTTCAAATGGACTTCAAACCAAATGAGTACTAGTTGCATTAACTCAAACAGCATCACATCTTCATGCCATGTTCATGCATCATATTGTTGCGTATGTTTGTGTATTGATTGTTGGCACCGTTCCTTCTCGATAGGTCTTGCTCCGGAGACCGTTCTAGAGTACCTGTCTATGAAGCAGTGCCTCCCTTGTTGATTTACCAGGCAAGCAAAACCCCCTTGTTCATTCCGATACAATCCTACTCTCTCGCTCCTGCTCTCAGTTATTGCATTAGGACAACAACGATTCATCTGCTACTTTGTGCTGCGGTAGTTGAACCCATTCCTCTGCATGACCTGTCATTGCCACAGTAAATAGTTGAAACCCACTAGCATGTGTAGGAGTTGATTGAGCCATGTTGTGTTCCTACCATGCTATGCCTGCTATTGCTTAGAGTTGTGTCATGTCTGGTTCATTGGGAATGAATTGGAGTGTTACGATATGTTCTGATGCTGAGAGTGAAGTGTGTGAACACGATTTGGTAAAGGTAGCGGTGAGAGGCCATGTAGGAGTACATGGTGGGTTGTCTCACTGGAACCGTCCTTAAGCACCGAGTTCTATGTATGTTGTCCAATGACTCGATACTACCACACATTGGGCTCCGGGCGCTCCAAGCCCTCTCGACTTATTAACCGAGTTGATCTCTGTCCAGGAGTCGCAACTAGTTTCTGGTGTTTGTAGGTAGTGCTATTTTTCTACCAAGTGGCACCCGACAGGGTGGGCTTGGGACAGACTAGGCACACGTGGCCTGGTGTACCGAGTGGCACCCGGATGGTGGGCTCGGGAACCCTGCACACATCGTTTGGGGCCGTGAGCGACACCCCGGCCGGATCTCCTTGCGGATGGAACCCGAATAGGCGATAAACCTGGGCTAGAGTCTTGTGTGGTTAGTCAGGTCGTGGCCGACACCCTCGCCAGGCTTCCGCTTGAAGGTTGCCGAGATACATGACGTGTACATGGCGGTAAGTGGCGAGAGCGTGTGTGAAGAAGTACACCCCTGCAGGGTTAACATGATCTATTCGAATAGCCGGGTCCGCGGTTATGGACTTCTTGGATGCTTACATGGTACATAGACAACTTGAAGTGGATACTCTAAAATGCTCAAGACAAGTGTGAGTGCTATGGATGGCCTTCTCATAGGGAGACGGGGATGAATCCATAGTAGTGTATTGTGTGGTGATTAGTGGACTCGTGTGCGCCATATCACCTCAAGAGTTTCTGGTAGTCGTAGAACAGGATAGCCACAGAGTCAAAGCTGGCTTGCTGCAACTAAACCCCACATTACCCTCTTGATACAAATGCATGTATGATAGGATCTGATGTAAGTCTTGCTGAGTACCTTTGTACTCATGTTGCTTTATTTATGTTTTTGCAGCGGAGACTTCGGTCTTATCAGTGTTCTCGTGGACTTCGACAAGTAGCTTGTACCTCAGCTACGATCTTGATCGGACGTTGTAGATAGTCAGGCTTTCAGCCTTTTTCATTTATAGATGTCTGTACTCAGACATGTAATGCTTCTGTTTGTTGCTTGATTGCTCTGAATGTTGGTTCATGTGACCCCTGTTTGTAATAAATGCTATGATGGCTCTTCTGAGCCTTTATCTATATGAGTTGTTGAGTTATGCTGTGATGCCATGTTGTACAACACATACTTGCATGTTATGCGTACGTGTAATGTGTATTGCTATGTGTGGGATCTGACTATCTAGTTGTTTATCCTTAGTAGTCTTTCTTACCGGGAAATGTCTCCTAGTGCTTCCACTGAGCCCTGGTAGCTTGCTACTGCTCCGGAACACTTAGGCTGGCCGGCATGTGTCCTTCTTCGATCCTGTGTCTGTCCCTTCGGGGAAATGTCACGCGATGAATACTGGAGTCCTGCTAGCCCGCTACAGCCCGGTTCACCGGAGTCCTGTTAGCCCAGTGCTACAGCCTGGATTCACTCGCTGATGACCGACACATTCGATGCTGGGTCATGGATGCCTGTCCCTGTAAGTTAGTGCCACTTTGGGTTTACGACTAGCCATGTCAGCCCGGGCTCTTTATCATATGGATGCTAGCGACACCATCATATACGTGTGCCAAAAGGCACAAACGGTCCCGAGCAGAGGTAAGGCGACACCCGTGGGGATACCGTGCGTGAGGCCGCAAAGTGATATGAGGTGTTACATGCTAGATCGATGTGGCATTGAGTCGGGGTCCTGACATGTTTAGAGTTGTACTAATTACCGTGGAATTAAGCTGATGAGCCATACAATGAAGCTATGGGAGAGAGTCATTGAGCACCGCTTAAGAAGAATGCCAAGCGTGACCAAAAATCAGTTTGGTTTCATGCCTGGGAGGTCAACCATGGAAGCCATTTTCTTGGTACGACAACTTATGGAGAGATATAGGGAACATAAGAAGGACTTGCATATGGTGTTCATTGACTTGGAGAAGGCCTATGATAAGATACCGCGGAATGTCATGTGGTGGGCCTTGGAGAAACACAAAGTCCGAGCAAAGTACATTACCCTCATCAAGGACATGTACAATAATGTTGTGACAAGTGTTCGAACAAGTGATGTCGACACCGATGACTTCCCGATTAAGATAGGACTGCATCAGGGGTCAGCTTTGAGCCCTTATCTTTTTGCATTGGTGATGGATGAGGTCACAAGGGGTATACAAGGAGATATCCCATGGTGTATGCTCTTTGCGGATGATGTGGTGCTAGTTGACGATAGTCGGACGGGGGTAAATAGGAAGTTAGAGTTATGGAGACAAACCTTGGAATCGAAAGGGTTTAGGCTTAGTAGAACTAAAACCGAGTACATGATGTGCGGTTTCAGTACTACTAGCTGTGAGGAGGAGGAGGTTAGCCTTGATGGCCAGGTGGTACCTCGGAAGGACACCTTTTGGTATTTGGGGTCAATGTTGCAGGAGGATGGGGGTATTGATGAAGATGTGAACCATCGAATCAAAGCCAGATGGATGAAGTGGCACCAAGCTTCTGGCATTCTCTGTGACAAGAGAGTGCCACAAAAGCTAAAAGGCAAGTTCTACAGGACGGCGGTTCGACCCGCAATGTTGTATGGCGCGGAGTGTTGGCCGACTAAAAGGCGACATGTTCAACAGTTAGGTGTGGCGGAGATGCGTATGTTGAGATGGATGTGTGGCCACACGAGGAAGGATCGAGTCCGGAATGATGATATACGAGAATGAGTTGGGGTAGCACCAATTGAGGAGAAGCTTGTCCAACATCGTTTGAGATGGTCTGGGCATATTCCGCGCAGGCCTCCAGAAGCTCCAGTGCATAGCGGACGGCTAAAGCGTGCGGAGAATGTCAAGAGAGGGCGGGGTCGACCGATTTTGACATGGGAGGAGTCCGTTAAGAGAGACCTGAAGGATTGGAGTATCGACAAAGAGCTAGCTATGGACAGGGGTGCGTGGAAGCTTGCTATCCATGTGCCAGAGCCATGAGTTGGTTGCGAGATCTTATGGGTTTCACCTCTAGCCTACCCCAACTTGTTTGGGACTAAAGGCTTTGTTGTTGTTGTTGTTATTGTTGACTGTAGGTGTGTGGTAGCTCAGACGCATCTGGGAAAGATTCGCGGAAAGCAGCCAACATCGCATCGAATGATTTGCTGGTCATCCGCTCAGATGTCTTCACCTGAAGAAAGGTGACCATAGATGAGAATACTGACAGCTTATTTCCTAGGGTGACAGCAATGTTGCATTCTTCCAACATGCGGGCCCACCATTTTTCTTCTGCAGGTGAAAGTTCACGGAATGCATGAGCATTTCATACCATTGTTTCAATGTTGGTCAAACTCACTGGTTCTGCCACCACCTCCTCCTCCTCTTCCACCTGAGCATCAGGCAGATCAAGATGGTGATCTGCTGCTTCCACGTAGTTAATAACATTGACGTTCACAGCTTCACCAAGATGAACCCACCTAGTATATGTGACCGACATCCCATACAAGTGTAGATGATTTTGCACAGTTGACTGGGGTCTTGTAACTGAATTCATACAACTGCTACACGGGCAGAGCACATCTGATTTCGGACCACCGTACTCAGCTCTGATAAAGTTCATGAAGTTTTCAACACCCTCGACATATGCAGCAAAGAATCTTCAAGCAGAAGTTATCCAAGTCCTTTCCATCTGTTAGACATACAACTTAGTTCTTCTACTAGATATTACAGGAAAAACATATATGCTTTTTATGAAGTCCAGAAAAAAATACCTAGGTCGATGTCTAAAGCTATGGCAAGATATTTGGACGAGCAGATCTAAGTAACGAAATATATGTAAAGCTAATTCAGCAAACAGATTTGAGTGCCAAATTATTGTAAGCTGTTTCAGCAGTCAATGAGGCCGAGCACACAGCCATCGAACTATCGAAGGCCATCGCAGCAACAAAGATTGAGTATAAAACGGTGTAGAGCTATTTCAGCTAACAGATTGTCTACTAGACCATGGCAATCTACATCACAATAAATATATGGCAGGATATTTTAGCAACTAATCGGCCTTGGCATGCCATCTCTGCTAAGCAGATTGAGTGCAGAACAGGGCAAGGAAGCTTCTTAAGCAGAGCATATTGACAGTAAACTACTTCGGCAAACAGTGAGATTAACAACGTCTATCAGCTAACATTCAGCGCTACACCGACATGAACGGGGCCTCAGTCTAGAATGCGCGTACCGTGGGAGAAGCTGACCGCCGTGCGTCTCCACATGAACGTCGCCAGCGGTGGCGGCGCTGACTGCCGTGCGCCTCCACAAGAACATAGCCAGAGGTGGCGGCGCGGCTAGAGGACTGCAGTCTACGAGATCGTACTGTGGGAGTGAGAGGATCGCCGAACCGCGGCGCTGATGTATCGGCGCGGTGGGGAGGGCGGCTTTGGCGGAGCGAATGGAGTGGAGGCGGACATGGGGGAGGGGGGTTTGGGGAATATTATTGGCTAATTGGCCGAAGGGCGGTTGAATCGGATTTGGGGGGAATTTTTGGGTGTGGGGGGGAGGATTTTTGCACGGTGGGCGGGGGGAGTTTGGCGCATGGTCGGTTTCTCCAAGTGCAGTCCCACGTGTTAGTGAAGAGGCAAGCGGAAGCGCATTCCGTTTGCGTGAGCCGTGTGTAGGACCGAACGTGTGTGGGGTGCAATGCGACCGCGACAGGAGTGCTGTGAGTGTACCACATTTTTTCCTTTTAAACTAGGTGCTTCGCCCCCTAAAAAATATGTTGCTTCGCACGATCCATCGATACTACTACTAGTAATCCGGTAATCCTGACTAAAATGGCACGGTCGGGTCTTTTCCCGCGCGATATGCTGGGAGGTGGGCTTAGTTGGGTTTTTAGGACGAGTAATGCTACACCTACGTAATCCTAGTTACGTAATTAACGTAATGTGAAACGTGTGAGCTGTTGATTGTAGATTGGGGGGAGGGAGGGGCCCACCACCATGAAAATCAGGGGAGGAGAGAGAGAGGCAATTTACGTTAACCCTTTCCTAGGTTCCCGTGGATGTAGAAATATGTGTCTGATCCTGCAATATAGGCCGTCCGATATATATCTAATGGATAGGAAGGAAACTATGACACTTTACCCGCACTCCTCTCCACATTTGCAGATAAGGCTTTCCCTCGTTCATCCTTTTCTCCCACAAGATCTTGATATTCCGTGCAATGCACGGGCATCTTGCTAGTACTCCTACAATATGTATATTATTGTGAAAGTTCATATACACCGGCCGAGATTAATGCAAACACGCCAGATTTTCATTACATTTCAAACTTTTATAGGACAAAAAAAAAGAAACCCGACCCTAAACCTATTCTACAGCGGTGACCGACGTCCTCCTTCTGTGATCTCCATGTACGGGGGCGGGGTTCAAGACCCGTGAAGTGAAGGTGGGGTCTCCGGCGAGGAAAAGTAGAACACGGGAGACAGACCGGCCAGTGGGCACACCATGCCCTGCCGCCTCCCATGCCCTACTCATCCTCGGAGGAGTCCCCGACCTCGGCAGTGCCGGACGTTGGACGGCGGCAAGTAGGACGCGTGGATGACGGTGCTCCCGCCGTCGGCCGCCAGCGTGGCCACTGCTTGTGCGGCGACTTGAGCGAGGGCGGCGACCTCGAGCTCCATCCCCGAAGACAAGCTCTCCCGCAGAGCGTTCACGTTGCGGTCATGGTGGATGTGGTTCCAGGTAGGAGGACGATGCGCTATGGTGTGGAGGTTAGCTGGGCATTGCCGCTTTAAGTAGCGCATTCCGGTGAGGCCAAGCGTCCGGGTGCGTCATTAAGTCGCCAGAGTTGGTTCCGCGGGCACCGAGCTTCTTAATGATGACATACGAACGGACGACATGAATGCGGGCAGCTGGCGCCGGCTGGGAACGCACCGCACGACGGCGCGAGGGACGAGGGTTTTGGTGTGCCAGGGTAGTCAGCTGCGGTCGTGGCAACGTTGGAGATGCCCTTTGCTCACATGCGATCCCCGCATGTCATTGAAAAAGCAAGACGACCCGGCATGGTCTCAGGTCCAGAGGATGCAGTTGGCCATGCTACACCACTCCGCGGATGCGTCGCGACGCCCCGTGCATCCTTGACGAGCCGGGTGTTAGGGTGTGTTTGGATTGTGGCCAAAGTGCACCTTGCCAAAATTTTGGTCATGACCAAAAGATTGGTCTTTGTTTGGATGGTTGCCATTTTTTGGCATGCCAATGAACTCTAGCCAACTCTAGTTCATTTTTCTTGCCAATGTCGACCAAATCATGGGCAACCAATACCTCAATCAAAATTTTGGTCATGACCCAAAGATCGGTCTTCGTTTGGATGGTTGCCATTTATTTGGCATGCCAATGAACTCTAGCCAACTCAAGTTCATTTTTCTTGCCAATGTCGGCCAAATCATGGGCAACCAATACGTCAACCAAAATTTTGGCTACCCAATGCTTTGATGGGGCAACCTTGGGCACAAACCAAACATACCGTTGGTCATGCCACAGCAATAATGCCACCCTCAGCAAAGTAAAACCGACTGTGTCTAGTGACGATATGAGCGTGTCCCTCACCGCGGTCGCCGTGTCTAGATGCGGTGCTGGAGCTGCGCCCCGTTGTTGGCCCCAACGACCCACATGAACGGTTGTCGGTGGTGAGGATGTCGTGGGCCAGCTCCTCCATTGGACTAGTCTGCGCTACGTCGTCCCGACGGGTGTGCCCCACATGTCCGTTTCCCTGTTTTCCCGACCATATTCAAGCGTCAGTGCTCCGCGTTGCGCATTAGGCCTTTCACTATGTAGGCCAAGAGAGACAACTTATTGTTTATTTGAGCCGTTCAAGTATAATCATGTGGCGTTTGCTTATTTCTCATTCCTCTCCAACCCTCTTCTCCATCGATCATGTCGCCCTCCAGTCGAGTCCATCCTCCCGCATGCCTCATTTGAACATTCCGCCGAGTATCATTCGCATGTACCCACCCTAGTCCTCTTTCAATAGATCTCCGTACCCCGAGATGAAATCGAGAGGGAACGAGTGGGGGCACGTGATACCTACGGCGGATTCAAAATTTTGAACCGGTGATCATAGCATTCACAAATCATATATAAAGGGTATTCAATGTTCGTTTCGTTTTTGAACGTACAATATACTCCCTCCTATCCTTTCTAGTTTACATATAAGTTTTATGTGTAGTCAAAGTATATCTACTTTGATCAAAAAGGTATCAACATTCAACAACGCCCAATCAATATTGTTAGATTTGTACGCACTCCTAGATTTGTACTCGAGATGGTTTCCAATTTGACTACTAACAAGATTAATAGTACATGAGATATATAATGTGAAAATTATATCATTGGAAACTCCTTTCACATACGAGTTTGACCGTATGCTTTGTGTAAGTTGCATGTCATATATTATTACTCTAACATTTGGTCAAAGTTAGCCTCGAAAAATGCATTAGACCCTGTATGCTTTGTGTAAGTTGCATATCATATGTTATTACTCTAACATTTGTGTAAGTTGCATGTCATATATTATTACTCTAACATTTGGTCAAAGTAGTATAATGGAAGTGGATCCTCTAACGTAGCTATCCCTGCCTTACCCTCCCTTTCGGTCACTTACTGGCGGACCCCATGCTTGCTAGGCCCCGCATGTCAGTTACTCAATGGGTTCGGCCACGTCAGGGGATCCTCATCCGTAGTATACTCCCTCTATTTTTATTTACTCCGCATAAAACAGAGGGAGTGGTGGTATAATAAATGACACGGGCGGGGGAGGGGGAGGGACGTCGGTTTGCTCTCAACTGCAGTCCCACAAGCGAGCGAAAATGCAAGACGAAGTGTGTTCCATTCGGTGAGCGATGTGGAGGGTCCAGTGTGCCGGGCTGCAACGCGAACGCGACAAGAGCGATGTACAGTCAAAACCGATTGATCGGTCGTCACCGGAACCACTATTCACACCAGAACCTTCGCTGCTCGGCCTACGCCAGCCACTGCCCTAAAACCACACCAAATCTCCAGCCCATTCCCCCACCTTTCGATCCCCTAGCCCGCATCAAGCATCCCCTAGTTCGCCGGAAAGCCATGGTGCGCCGCAAGATCACTTACTACAAGATGCTGACACCGGAGCACCGCGCAGAAATCACGGCGGCGGTCGGTGCCACAGACCTCCGTTCCCAAGCTCGCTTTGCGGCGGCCCAATCCCCGAGTTCTCTAGAGCCAAGATACGAGGAGGAGGAAGCCGATGCAATGTTCATGGCGGAGGTCGCGGCGCAGAAGGCCCCCGATGGGTATGAGACGATGGACGTCGACTTCGTGCCGGCGTCCGAGTCCCGCATGGTGCAGGCGGACCAGCGGTTCAACATGGCGATACTAAAGGACGACCGGGAGGTAGAGGCTCAACTCGACGCGGAGCGCGTGCATGCCGCTGCCATCAAGGCTCCCCTGCAGGCGGAACCGGATGTCATGGATGTGAACCGGGCGATGGAGGCTCAACTTGAGGCGGAGCGCGCGGATGCCGCTACCATCGAGGCCCTCCTGCAGGCGGAACCGGACGTCCTGGACTTGAACCGGGTGGCAGAGGCTCGACTCGACGCAGAGCGCGCGGATGCCGCTCTCATCGACACCCTCCTGCAGGAGGAACCGGATGTCCTGGACTTGAACCGGGCGGCGGAGGCTCGACTCGACGCGAGCGCGCGGATGCCGCTGCCATCGAGGCCCTCCTGCAGGTGGAACCGGACGTCCTCGACTTGAACCGGGCTGTGCTCTCGTCCGTGTAGAGCGCCCGCATGCTCTGCTTGAATGAGTAGCTGGAGGCTGAGGACAACCACGGTGCAGAGACACACGTCGGCAGCGACGGCTGGTTCGCGCCGGCAGCCAAAGACGACGAGGTCGTCTCTTTCCGCGAGCAGTGATAGTTTTTCTTTATGTTGTTGTTTTTATGGATCTTTTGCTGTGTAAAAACATATATTTGTTATGCAAGTCGCCTGACTTGGGTCAGTCTACCATTTCAGGCGGTTGGATGAATATCCTACGTCTCCTAACCCTTCTTTCCTTCTTCCTCACCTCTTCTTCTTCCCCAACAGACCACCGCACGGGTCGTACAGATACTCCCCAACATACGGTTGGATAAACATACTCTACGAACGAAAATTATGTGTCAGCGATAGGATGGCTGAGTTTGGTGTGTTCACATGCGACAGCATGTGTCAGTGGGGGTGCATTCCCTTGGTTGGGTTTGCAGCATGCATGAGCGACTGTGTGAGGGTGCGGTGTGACCACGGCATGCAGGAGTGACCGTGTGAGGGTGCGGTGCGACCGCGATAGCCGTGCGCAAGTGTAGCTCCTTCTCATTTTGAAAACTTTAGGCAAGCTTGGCAAAAATGTGTGGCGAAGTTTGGCAATGCAAGGATAAGTACGTACGTACTAGGAGTACTAGTGTTAAAAAAGAAAGGCTGGGTTTTCCTTCGCGGGATTTAATCGATACAAATCCTCGTTTCACATGTCAATTAATGCGTATTTTTTTCTCCGAAAAAGACCAAAGAGCTAACCATCTCACTCCTCATCGCTTGATTAATGCAGCGCCATGCAAACCAACCTTCTCACTTCCGCATGCATGCAGGGGATATTAATGTCCTTGGTTGCTAACCCCATCAATTTTGCCTCGATTAGTGTTAGTGGCCCTTTGCAAATTGTAATTTTGATATACTGGCCTTGTGTACAAAAAAATGGAGGTAGTAACTATATTTGACTTCCTTCCCCATTGCGGTGACGTCGATGATATTTTTTTGGTGGTTTGGCGAAGTGCGTTCGACGGAGAACACCATTGAGGGAGACCACGGTAAGTCGTTCGCAAGTGCCGCCTGCAAGCCGAGACAACCGCCTTATTTGCATCCAGGAAGTCCTTTACTAGTACTACTAGGAGTAACTAATGCGGTGAGATGGCTTCTCGAAGAAGATGATGGAGAAGCGGAGTCAGCGAAGAGTGAAATGATGGTTGCTTCGTCCGTGCTTTTGTGATTTGACGCCTCACTGCTTTGTGATTTGTGATAGAAGGGACAGGGGAGTAGAGTTTGTGCTCTATACTGTACTACATGCGTCCAAGCATGGGAGAAAAAGGAGAGACGTTTCATTTTTCTATTCCTTCAATTAATCAATCAGGGAGCTTCGGTTCCATCTTTTTGGCTTTGGCAACACCATCCACAATGGTTCCCACGATGCCAAAAGCTATTTTCACATTTGGCTACACATTGTGGATGCCCTTAACTATACTACTTGGTTTTGCTCCTGTGTGCTATCTATACAAATCTTAATTATATTGATCTAAAAAATTATAGAATCGAGATTAGTAAAAAGGAGGTGATTTTGCTGCGCGGATGGCGGGGGAGGTTTCTTATTTGAGCAATGCTACATCCACGTAATGGTTTACGTAAAGTTACGAACTGATGTGATGTAGGACTATTTGATTGGATTAAAGGAGAGGATTAGGCCCACCCCACCTGAAAATCAGGGGGGCATATATAGATTAGATGGAAAGTATACGTAGCAGCTACGTAGCCCTTTGTAAGTCTAGGATTAGGCTTCTTATTTTCAGAGGACGTTGTCCTGGTGGTTTGCTAACATGTGGTCCCACGTGTCAGTGCTTTACCAAGCCGATCCGCATCCCACATGAGGCAGAACAACGGCAGAAGCAACACGTGGTTAAGTTGAAGAAGATGAGGGAGAAGCGGATTCAGTAATGAGTGAAATGATGGTTGCTTCGTCCCTCCAACTTAACTGTGCAAAAGGTGCAGCTTTGTGATTTGACGCCTCATTGCTCATTACTACGCCGGCGCCATGACTGGGGTGCTTCACCCCGGCTGCTCTACACTGTATTCCGGTATGGCACGTGGACCAGGTAGCTTGATGTCCCACATGTCGGCGAAAGGGACTAGAAGATTTATGAAAGCGAGCGGTCCACTCTTATGACAGAGGAGTAGACAACATGACGGCCTAGTGAACTGTCACTTGTACTGTATAGTACTATAGTTTTGCTGTTTCACACGATCCATCGATAGAAACCCGATTAAACAGGAAAGGGCGGGATTTTCCCCTCACGGTAGATGATACTGGCCATACATTTCAAAGGCAATTTTAATGTATGCAAACTGAATAATTATAAGTAACAATATGATATCAAGTAAAACTAAAAACACATATGATTTATTGTGTTAGAGTGTAGTAGTAGTGCTGTATTGCATAGTTGTTAGATGTAACATGCGAGAACGTGTAGAGATGTAGTTTTGGAGGGCCTACAGAGAGAAAAGCGTAATACGGTCACCGAACTTCAGAATAAGTTGATTACGGTCACTATATATGTTTTGCGGTGATTATACGGTCACTTGCTCACAGCTCAACATCAGATTGCACTCTGTTGACCGGCCAAATAGTCTGTGTGGCGCCATGTTGACTAGTTAAATTGACAACGTTCATTGTGGGTCCCACCTGTCAGTTCGCATAGGCAAAAGGTTAGATAAACACAAATTTACGCAGGCGCGACAAGGCTCCAACCCGTGTGCGGGAATCACCTGGTTGTGTATGTGTCTGTCAGGGCCTGATGTGTGCGCATGCACGTGTAGGTTGAGCACTCGAGCGTGAGAGTGTGTGTTGGTCGTGTGGTGTACTGGTGTGTGCATGCATGCGTGCGTGTGTGCGTGTGAGTGTTGTGTGCGTGCGTGCGTGGCTGCGTGTGTACGTGTGAGTGTTGCGTGCGTGCGTGGGTGCATGTGTTTGTGTGAGTGTTGTGTGGATGCAGTTCGTGTGCATGCGTGCGTGTGTGTATAATCACCACACCAGCTCCTGTGTGTTAAAACAGACGGCTCAGCATACCAATACAAGGCCACCTTGTCCGATGTGCCCGCGGTCATGACTTCGAACCACCGTCCAAATATTTTGTTGTTGTTTGTTTTCATTCTTACTAGCAAGATGCCCGTGCGTTGCATGTAACATCAAGATGCATTTGTATGACTTGTTTATCTTGTGAGAGAAAAGGATGAACGAGGGAAGGCCTTATTTGCAAATGTGGAGAGGTGTGTGGGTACCTTTTTGCAAAATTGCCATAGTTTCTTTCCTATCCGTCAGATATAAATCGGACGGCCTATATTGCAGGATGGCAGGCATACCATCATCACCAACTCTATTTTTATAAGAGTGTATTTTATGTATTTTATAAGAGTGTAGATGTAGAGTAGATACAAGTCGATAGGTGGGCACAATGGTAGTGAGATAATGTGATGCAACACTAGAGGTGCCACGTGGAGCGTTTAACTAGTCAACTAGTCATGTCATGAGCAAATACAGAGTTGTACGGTGAGCCCGTGACTGCATAATAACCACTAAACGTAAATGGTGACCGTAATGAGTGGATTCTGAAGTCCAATGTACGTATCGTGCTTTCGCTTCAAATACAATGATTGTCATTGCATATATCGCGAGAGAAGATGAAACATGCGTGAATTTTCTAGGGGCTTACTTTTAGAGGACCTGGAGATAGTTTTGTGTGCATACATGAAAGGGGCATACAGGGGGGTATGCGATGGAGAGAGAGATACTGTTCATTTCTCTTTATTATGACTAACTTTGTATATAGTATAAAAATATACAAATTCATAGTGCGGAATAAATATCATTGTGGGCACCATGCAATGCAAATTAGCGTTTGTACTCCTCCATATAAGTTTGTAATGTTGTATATATGTAGAAACTCTAAAATAATTTTTTGGCCACACTTTATTCAAAAGGAATGTTGTATGCGAAATAAACGTGAAGATAGGGCTTTTTAGATCAATGGGGTACGTGATGTAACATGTGTGAATGTGTAGTTGATGCATTTGGCGGGGCCTAGAGAGGTATGTGTGTGTATTACGTATTCGAGAGAGGCATGGATAGAGGGGCCGACGGAGGGGGGCGTGGGAGAGATAGCACGAGAAATGAGAGTGGTCTAGAGAGAGAGATGAATATGACGTCACGACAAGAGATTCCATTCCCTTGAGTGTGTATATGCAAGGGGGGAGGGAATAGAGGCACCAGGAGAAATTTTTGTGTGTGTGGTGTTTGTGTTGGTATGTGTGGGTGTGAGAAGATAATGAGACGTGGGGGAAGAGGGTGTGTCACTGCGTGAGGTTCCGTGGGTCGAGGTGAGGCCCTTCGTTCTGTTCCATCCTGCGCCACATTGGTCGGCCCGTGATGCATTTAGGAAGACCAATGGATGACTAGTCGTACAAGACAAAGATAGCAGAATTGTGAAGGACTCTGTGTCCACTGACAAAGCCGGCTAGGATTTGTAACCCTAGGTTCTCGGACTAAGGTAACCCCTTTATCTCTGATATTACTATTCATCCAACCTAACTTTAAGGGGCATCCTACAGAATGCTCTGCTAGAATCATACTCGTCGATTAGGAAGAGAGGTGTGAGACAATGCGTGAGAGACAGGCATAAAGATAATGTGCGTACATGAGACACGTAGGCAAGTCCATGTATATAGAAAGGGTCGATGAGGATTGTGCGTGTGTATGTTTGCGAGAGGAAGAGTGCTTGTGATAAAGGTTAGTGCAAACAGTTGTAAATGGTTACGAGAGGGAGGGAGGGTTATATCTAGAGCATGTGTGCGAGAAAGACACCTCGGGAGAGAGTGTGTGAGCATGTGTGAGAGACCACCGATGGAGAGTGAAACTACACATAAAAGACTGCTCTACACATTGATTAAAGATATAAATTGTATCCAAATATTAGGATGGGATCATGATATTTGCAATTCACGTAAGGAGCGGTCATTGATCCATCAGGCATCTAGATTCTATCGAATTTGAGCATGTCTATGTTATTATTCGACACAATTGATCCACATAGTTAGTATTTTGAACTCCAGAAAATGCATCGCTTTAGCAATCGAATATAAACATGAGTATAGTTCATGTTGTGTGTGTAAAGCACATTATACATACGAAAGTTACACAATGGACATTATAAATAGCTACTACCTATGAACTAGCATACATTTGAATTCAACTTAAGGTGGTTTAAAAAAATCGAATTCAACATGAAGTCCATTCAATTATTTGAATTTGATATCATGGCATTTGTAAACCATACCTAAATTATGGGGGCACCAATCTTTGCTCGCTCCTCCATTCCAAAATAATCGTAGTTATATGATTATCAAGTGGATAATTTAATGAGGTTTTAAAACATACAAGGTCAAATATAACGTTGTATATTTAGGTCAATCCTCATAGTTCAAGAGTACTCTAAACGTGAATGCTTGTGTTTCAAAATTTCGAACGGAGCGCCAAAAGAACCTCTACTTGCCTGAAACCGTGTGAGACCAATGTTTGGTAGTACAAGGAAATTACTTTTCTAATAACTCCGACCCGTGAAACCTACCGGCCCGACGTCCAAAGGTCTAAACCGAGGTAGGTTTATAGCTTCATCTAGACGCCACGCGACCGCATCCGAAAAACATTCATACACAATGGCCGCCTAAGCACACATGCGCGCGGCCGAAATCGCTCCCGCCCACTATTTGGGACACCTGGGATTACCATCCTACCCCCGACCTGCAGTAGGTCCGGAATTTAAGAGGGGGGCAAAGTTTGTACTTTCCCCAAATTTCAAACAAGCGCGTCCCATCTTCTGCTCAAAAAAGCCAAAAACAAGCGCGTCCCAGACCGAAACATGGTTCCCCTCACCCGTCCGATTCCCCATTCGTACTCCGTGGGCGCCAAAACTACCTCTCCACCAGCCGCAAAACCCCGGCGTCCTCCCTCCTCCACCCCATCCCACCCATCAACCGCCGCCCTCCTCCATCACACTGGAGCCGATACCCTGACGTCGTCGTCCACCGCAACGCCCTCCACGGCTAGTAGTTGAAGCCGAGGCCGAGCCGTCCGTACCCGAGCCTGTTCAACCATGCCGTCCTGCTCCTCACTGCTGCCGCTCCAACTTCACCACCCTCCACCGCACCGGAGTTGTTCCTGCTACGCCGTCCTTCGCCGCCTCGGATCTGCTTCCCCTCCGCCGACATACGGCCATGGCAACACAGTCAACATTTTGGCCATGGGTTCGTCCAAGCCTGCACCCTCCAGAACATCGGTTTCCCCGGTAAAAAGAAGAAAATCGGCATGACTTGTGGAGGTGACCACATGGGCAACCGAAAAAGGTACTCCTCCCTTATTCGTGCAAATCTTACGTCTCTGCTTGCATGGTATTCATCCCACAGAAGACACTAGTTGATCGCTTCTTCTTGATACTAGATGTTCCTAGTAACTCGCGATGCACAAGGTTTCTCCTCATATACTATTTCACCTTAGCTAGAGGTCCGTCGCCCCCCTGAATTTCAATTTCTGGCCACTTGATTCCCAATTAACGGAAGCATTCCCCGGTGTAACAGGCGCTAGTACGCCTATTACGCCAGGGAAGCAGCGCCTTGGTGTTTATCTTAGGGGCGTGTGTGGCCTAGAGCTACTGGCGCCCGATCTGGAGGTCGGCCAGGATTAAAGGGATGGCCTGGGGGCGCTGCCAAGTACGGCGGTGGTGTGAGGTCGATGGGAGGGCGGGGCGGCGGAGGCAGGGGTCTGGGCCGGTGGTCGCTGGCGGTTCGAGAAAGGTCGTCAACAGTGACTGGCGGGTGGTAGACGAAGGCCATCTGCCCGTTCCTTATAGATCGGATGGTTCATTAACAAATCGACTGACCTATTTATTTTCAGTCGACTGTTATCTTAGATATGACCACATGTGGTGGTGTGCTGGAGGAGTACCTGCATTTCCTGTGCTCATATATTACAAAATCATACAGAGTAGAATCTAATTTTGTTTGCCATGCAATGTTGTAGAGCTATCATATGTCTCTTGTCATTTATTTTTTAGCCACCTGCTATCTGCTACTTTTACAGCGCACTAGTTCTGCACACACTTCACCCTTACTCTCACCGTTGTGTTTTATGCAAGGGTATTTCAGACTCTGCTGCCATGAGAGAAGCCAAAAAGAAAAGAGAGAAGCCGCTCCAATTTGGTGTGCGGCTAGGCAAGATACATTTCAATGCTTTAAAGGGTGTAGTGTCAGCAGATGGAGACGGGGAACGTAGCTCTGGAGTTGATGACCTCGCTCGCAATGAACCACCATCCCAAGTGCTTGCTTTAACTTCGCGGTGTCATATGTGGTTGCATGTTCCATATGGTGTCTAGCTTGTATTCGAAAGGCCAAAGTCGGTAAGATAAGGAAATATTTTTTTACATGAACCACCATCCCGTGAGCACCAGAAGACAAATAGCTAGTCAGGGCACTGGCCGAGCCAGTGACAAGCCCAGCAAAGATAGGCATCACCTGGAAGCCAACTAAAAAGTTGCGATGGTGGCGAAGCAGCCCGCCTCCCACTAGGCTCTCAGGCCCTAGATGATCATGCTCACCACTCCAGCCGGATGTCTACCTTGTATTGCTTCCAATTTGGTTAAATTGCATCTGCTTAGCTTACACACTATACCTTTGAATATGACATGCCTTTCTGTTTTTGGTACATACTAGTACATCTGTGTATTAACCATGTTCTTACATCAAACTAATGTTCTTGTGTATCCCTCATCAATCACTTATGACGAGGCAGGCAGGCAAGGGGACTACTCCTCATTTAAAGAATGCAGTGTCAGCCTCCCGACATGATTCTCAAGAAACAGAAATGCTAGATGAAGATAGTGAACGTTGTCGGATTTCGGGTTCCGACAGACCCTTGAGGTTCGAACGCTGGGTTGCGCGCGGAGATCTCTCCCCTGCCGATCTACGTCCAATCTCCTCGTGTGATTTGGGCTGGAAACAACGAGCAACACAAGGGACACAAGGTTTATACTGGTTCGGGCCACTGTTGTGGTGTAACACCCTACTCCATTGTGTGGTGTGGTGGATTGCCTCAGGGGCTGATGATGAACAGTACAAGGGAAGAACAACCTCGTGAGAGGTGTTCTTGAGCTGTTGCGATGAACTGCTGGGGTGAGTTCAGTCGCCTCTCTTTCTCTCTGCTAGGGTTCTACCAGATCTCTAGGAGTTCGATCCCCTCTCTCTCGATGTCCCCTACTCTGTGGTGGCTAGCTCTATTTATGGAGGCCCTGGGCCTATCCCCGAAATAATGAGCGGGAAGGGCGCCAACAATTGGCCATTTCGAAGGGGAACATCTAGTACAAGTTATCCTGACCAAAGGTGGTCTTCGGCTGCCAAAAGTACTGGTGATGACGCCGTCTTGGGCTCCACGGTGACCTCCGTCCTACCGCTCTGCTGGTCTTGGTCTCGTTGCACCGGAATGGTAACCTTTGCCCGATGCCTTGGCCTGTGCTTGCCCCCTTTGCACCAAAGGGGAAACAAGGACACTGCACAGGCCGGCACCCGCCTGGTCTCGATCATCATGGCTTGCGTCACGGGCTCCTCGTGAGGTACCCCGCCTTGATCTCTCCGCCTCCTCGCGAGCCTGCCTGATGAGGCTGCCTCTGAGGAAGCTTCCTGTCGTCCGCCCCGCGAGGCTTGACCCCTGTCGGTGTCAAAACCGGCGGATCTCGGGTAGGGGGTCCCGAACTGTGCGTCTAAGGCAGATGGTAACAGGAGGCAGGGGACATGATGTTTTACCCAGGTTCGGGCCCTCTTGATGGAGGTAAAACCCTACGTCCTGCTTGATTAATATTGATGATATGGGTAGTACAAGAGTAGATCTACCACGAGATCAAGGAGGCTAAACCCTAGAAGCTAGCCTATGGTATGATTGTTGTTTTTTCTACGGACTAAAACCCTCCGGTTTATATAGACACCAGAGAGGGCTAGGGTTACACAGAGTCGGTTACAATGGTAGGAGATCTACATATCCGTATCGCCAAGCTTGCCTTCCACGCCAAGAAAAGTCCCTTCCGTTCACGGGACGAAGTCTTCAATCTTGTATCTTCATAGTCCAGGAGTCCGGCCGAAGGTACAGTCCGGCTATCCGGACACCCCCTAATCTAGGACTCCCTCAGTAGCCCCTGAACCAGGCTTCAATGACGACGAGTCCGGCGCGCAGATTGTCTTCGGCATTGCAAGGCGGGTTCCTCCTCCAAGTACTTCATAGAAGATTTTGAACACAAAGGTAGTGTCCGGCTCTACAAAATAAGTTTCCACATATTGCCATAGAGAGAATAATATTTACACAAATCTAATCTGTCGACGTATTCTGTAGCGTGACATCACACCACGGCCAAGTCTTTATTCGAATCGTTTTACTGTCCCACCTCAGTGCGTTTAGCGAGGCGGTTTCCTTTGCACGTCTTGTCAAAGCAGAGATCGTGTCCCCTTATTCCGGGATTCTCATCAATACGGGCGTGGGTAACCCAACCGTACCCGTTGGTATGTTTTCTCGATCAAAGGCGAGTCCCAAACGTTCATGGGGAGGGCCCTTGGTATTCAACCTCTTATAAAGAGACCAAGGCCTTACTCCTTTCTTTCAATCTCAAACGAATTCGCCCTTCGCCTCGAGTTCCAACACCCAAGGCTCCAGATTTCAGGCGCTTCGGACCTTCGACAATGTCCGGTTCCGACCTTCGAGGCCGATGGATGCCCTCCTCCGTCACGGAGGAGGACGTGATGAAGTTGAGAGAGGTGAGGTTCTTGACCGGCGAAATCTCGCATAGGCTGCCTGCTCAAGGGCAGGTCATTCCCACTCCCAAGCCTAGTGAGAGTGTAGTGTTCATGTCTCACTTCCTTCGGGGGCTAGGCTTCCCGACGGATCCCTTCGTGAGGGGGCTCATGTTTTATTATGGGCTGGAATTTCACGACTTAGCTCTGGAGTCCATCCTCCATATTTCCTCATTCATCGTCGTGTGTGAAGCCTTCCTCCGTATTACTCCTCACTTCAGACTATGGCTCAAGACCTTCAAAGTAGAGCCGAAGATGATCGAGGGACGGCACGCGGAGTGCGGAGGTGCTTTTATAAGCAAGAATGCTAGTGCTCCATGGACCGAGGGCTCTTTTCAAGGGGAGTCCAGCTTATGGCAACGAGAGTGGTTTTATATCACAGCTCCTAGGAGCACCAAGTGGGTGGCGCTGCCTGCTTTCCGCTCGGGTCCCCCGCCACGACTGGCGTCATGGGTCAACAAGGGGCTGGACTGGGGGTTGGCAAAGGACGTGCCCCTGTTTTAGGGCCGCATCCGAGATCTCCTAGAAAGAGACATCAGTCTGGTCGTGGTGACGCAGGTTATATTAATTTGCCGAGTTCTGCCCTGCAAACATCGCCCCCTCCACCTATGGGAGTTCAACCCGGAGGGACCACGAGTTCTCCAACATTTTCTTGGCATGACACCCGTGAAGATGTACAAATTGTTCTTCGGACCACAAGTAGTGTGTCCGGATTCTACGGAGGACGCAGGTCTGAGCTGCAATCGTCCGGATACTCAAGTAAGTAGCCTTGTGTCCGGACTTGATGTCCGTATATTTATCATAAAATTGCCCCTAAAAGAGTTGTCCTTTAAATAGGAGTGGATAGCGAAAGCAAAGCTAATCAGGTGTCTGCCCCCCCTCTCGAGACCACGCCGGGTCCCGTGCTAGTCAGGATGTTGGAGGTTGTGCCTTCAAAGGAAAGCGAGGGAGGAGACAAGGAAGCTACATCCTCCTCAAATGAGGTTGTCCAGAAGGGAGGAATCGAAAATTCCTCTCCTCAGGGGAAGAAGAGGACCGACTCTGAAGACCCGGAGACCATGGCCTCAAAGCGGGGGAAGAAATCTTTGCCAGAGGGTCCCGTGCTGGGGGATACTTCGGCCGAATTATGCCCTCAGGGGGATCAGCCCTCCACCGAGCCGTAAGTAGAGAGGAGTTTTCTTTTTAAGAAACAAGAGAAATCCTTGCTTTATATCTGAGAAAAGTAATCGAAAATTTACCTTGTAGCTCGGACCTTAGCCCTTCTCAGCAGAGCTCGTCTTTGGGGGATCTTCTTCCGGAGATGATGGAGAGCGGAACGCCTCCCCCTGCCGTACCGCCTTGTGAGGCGGGCGACCCTGAGGTATCGTCGCAGAGGGTTTCTCCGAATCCGGCAGGGCCGGAAGGTAGTCATATGGCCCCCCAAAGCCCTCCGCGTCCGGTCTTCGAAAAGGGCCATCGGACGAGTCCGGCGCCGTCTGGTGCGCGGTCGGAGGAGCTGAAGGATCTACTAGGGAGAGCATCTATCTCAGAGGAGCACCCTGCATTGATGGGTACGGTGATTGAGAGGATTTCATCTGTGGAGAGCGGATTGCATGAGGCCGTCAGGAGTTTACTGACAGGTTTTGAGGTACGCGAAATAATGTACCCTTTTTGGACAGTTACGCATAAATAAGATGCGCCTTGTGTAGATAGTAGCCCCTGAGACTCTGTGCGTTGTCAAAAGTGACGGCGCGCAGAGGATCATAATCCCATGTCTAATATGCCGCCTTCATACGTAGGTGGTGAAGTGTCCGGTGGCAAGCCGAACTGATGAATTTGCCGAGCTAAAGCGGCAACTTGACGTGGCAGATGCCGACATCGCGCTTGTCAACAAGCGGCTTGACGAGGCACAAGGTATGTAATTCCTCCGGCGGCACCTGGTAAGAGGAGCTTTATGCTAGTATCTTACAATGTGTGCGCTTGATGCAGATGGTGTTGCTGCCATGGAGAATCTTCAGGCGGAACTTGCCCGAGCCAAGGAGCAAGCCAGGAAAAGTGATGCGGCTGCCGGAAAGGCAATTGAAGAGCTGAAAGCCGAACAGGCTGCTCACTGCCGAAGCAAGAAGGAAATGGCCGAGATGGCCATGAAGCTGAAGGACGCTGCTGACCGTTGCAAGCTTCTTGAAAAAGAAGATCGGGCGGAACAGACGGACCTGGAGAAGGCCATTTCCGATGCCAAGGATGCTCGCTCTGCAATGAGAGCTATGAAGGAGGAGCTGCGTCAGGCCGGAGAGATCGCGGCTGGAAAGCCCTTTATGCTGCGGAGGAAGTTCTGTGATCCTAAACATGCTCCGTTAGACCGGATGTGGAGTACGGCGGACACCTATCTGGATTTGGCAGCGAGTGCCGCAGATGCGGCCGAACACTTCCGAGATGAAGAAGATCACGAAGTGGAAACACTCTTTTGGTCGCAGTTCCACAATCCGGAGCGTCCACTGTCAATAGCCGATCGTTTGGCCGAATGGGCCGAGCTAAATAGGTTGTCTGGACTCGCCATGAAGTATGTCATGAGTCATCTGTGGCCAGAGAGGCCAGAGCCAAAAAGTTATTTCAACTTGGTGCAGCAGTTCCTTGGTGCGGCGCCGCATATCAATGCGATGAAGAGGTCAGTGTGCATAGAGGGTGCGTGGATGGCTCTTGCCCGTGTGAAGACATACTGGGCGGAAATGGAGGCCACCGCTGTTGCATCCCCAGACTCGGATGGAAGTCGAGTACCTGCCGAGCACTATTTTCAGGAAGTTCTGCAAGGCGCTCGTTTAATAGAGACACAGTGCTCGAAGGATACTATACTCGAATAGCATATATTATTGTAAAACAATATTTTGATAAATTGTAGAAGCTTTTTATACTTGTGCCTGCAAGTATTATAATACCTCCTGTGCGGCCGTTTAACATATATGTATATATAATCTGAAAGATGGCAGTCGTCGGCTTAAGCCCCCACGCACATAATGCGGGGGTGTTCACAGAAGGCGCATTTTCACACTTGATCCAACGTCTTGGTCCTACAAAGGAGGTGATAGCGTAGCGAACTAGGCAATCAGACTATGATGCTTTATCACTTTCACTTAGCCATAGGAGTTTGACAGTGAGGCTACTTATATAGCCCATGGTGGCGCCTGCGCTCGCCCGAACTCGGGGCACGTATGTGCCTGGCCGGGAAGCGGCCCTTCGTTAATGTGGAGGAATCCTAAAGATTCCGGTAAGTCATCGAGTGGTTGACCAGTCTCATGCTATATCATGACAGTCAGTTTTCGGCTTTCTCTACTGAGGTGCTCGCCTGGCCGAACCGGGGCACAATCGCAGTAGTTCTCCTGGTGCCGCCTTAGCCGATAGAGCGGAACGTAAGGTAGCAAAACACAGGAGCCGGGCAAACCCAACATTTCACCAAAGACATGATTTGGAGCTGATGCATATAAGGCCAAACTCGCGACGCCGAACACTCCCTAAGGTATTCGGTCTTTATGAGGGTGGGTGGGATAACACCCTTAGTAATAAGCCCCTAGTGTCCAGGTACGTGCAAAACTCTGACATGGCCACATACCAAAACGCCAGCCTCCTCCTTGGTTATACCAAGAAACCAGGGGATGTGTATCAACAAGAGACAGTAAAAAAGGTTTACGCAGGGTCTTAATCTGAAAAGAATCCTTGGAACGGGTCCCTGCTGCACGTCTGCGCCTGTGTCTCCGTTGTGCCGTATCCTGGACGGGCGTAGCACGGTGTTCATCTGTAAAAAAGAGGAACTTAGTTTAGGAAAGATCGTGCCGAACATGAGTTATACTAAATAAATGAAGTATAAATCGAAATGGGTAAAATTGAGCTTTATTGTCTCTTGTTTTATATGCGCGGAGCCCCTAGTACAGGGGTATACGGCTATTAAGCCTTTATCAATTGTATGTTTATGCCGGACTCGTCTAGCCGTGTCCGTGGTCTTGACGACCTGTTTAGGTGCTTTGGCTGGTGAAGCCGCTTTATTGTGGGGCTGTCAAGGCAGCCGCACTGTCTTCCACGCGGGAGGAACACTCAATGTTTTCCCTTTAATGAGATGATGCCTCGTGGACCGGGCATCTTAAGCGTAAGAGATGCATAATGCGGTATTGCGTTAAAGCGGGTGAAAGCTTCATGTCCCAGTAGTGCTTGATAGCTACTTGAGAATGGGGCGATGTGGAAAGTTAGCTGTTCGCGACGGAAGTTATTGGGGGAGCCGAACATAACTTCTAGCCGGAGAGAACCCATGCAACGGGCATCCGGGCCTGGCGTTACCCCTAGAAAGGAGGTTTTGCTATGGCGAATTTTTGTTGGGTCTATCCCCATGTTGCGGATTGTGTCCTGGTATAACAGGTTTAGACCACTGCCGCCGTCCATCAGGGCATTTGTAAAGTGGAGTCCGCCGATTATTGGATCTAATACCAAGGCAGTCCAGCCTGTGTTCCAGATACTTCTAGAGTAATCCTGATGGTCGAAGGTGATCGGTTTTAACAACCATTGGCGAGACTCCTTTGGGATAGTCCGTATGGCGCGTATCTCTGTTGGCGCCATTCTGTTCGTCACGTGAAGTAAGTTTACTGTTTTGACTTCTTGTGGGAAATCCTTTTGTTTCCTGGTGATCTGCTTGTGGGGTTCGTCGTCGTCCTCACTTGGTGTGTCGAGCCCCTTGTGTTCGGCGTTGAGTTTGCCGGATTGCTTGAAAACCCAACAATCTCTGTGGGTATGGTTGGCGGGCTTCCCAGGAGTACTGTGTATTTGACATATCTTGTCCAAGATTTTGTTTAAGTTGGATAGCTCGTCCCTTTTATCCTTGAGGGGCAGCTTTCTCTGATTCTGCCGCGAGCTTTTGAATCTGGCGTTGACCGCCGTGCTCTTTGGGCTGTTTCCCTTATTCCGGCACTGGTCCTTGCTGCGTCGGGGTTTTCCGTTTCCATCCCTAACTTCGGATGTACTTGGGTCGCTGGTGCTACATCTTGCCAACTAGCTGTCCTCTCTTGCGCAAAAGCGGGTCACGAGGCTTGTTAATGCGGCCATTGTTCTTGGCTTTTCTTGGCCAAGGTGTCTGGCGAGCCATTCGTATCGAACGTTATGCTTAAAAGCTGCTAGGGCTTCGACGTCCAGACAGTCGACTATCTGATTCTTTTTAGTAAGAAATCTGTTCCAGAATTTCCAGGCTGATTCTCCGGGCTGTTGAGTTATGTGACTGAGATCGTCTGCATCTGGAGGGCGGACATAGGTCCCTTGAAAATTTGCCCGGAAAGCATCCTCAAGCTCTTCCCAACTTCCAATGGTGTTTTCGGGAAGGCTTTTGAGCCAATGCCGGGCTGGCCCTTTAAGCTTGAGGGGTAAGTATTTTACGGCGTGGAGGTCATCTCCTCTGGCCATGTGTATGTGGAGGATATAATCCTCGATCCAGACCCCAGGGTCTGTTGTTCCGTCGTACGCCTCTATGTTTACGGGCTTGAATCCCGCTGGAAATTCATGGTCCAGCACCTCATCGGTGAAACATAGGGGGTGTGCGGCACCCCTGTATTTGGGTGTGCCGTGATGTTCGGATATTTGTTGTGTTGCATTGCTTACTAGAGCTTGCTTTCTTGGCCCGTAGATAGATATGGCTGGGCCATGTTTTTGATGCGGATCCTTTGGTGGATCGCGTGCCGGCTTGTGTGCGTCGCTGCTTGCCCCTCCATGCTGGCCATGCGGTCGTCTATCTGACCGGGTGGCTTTCCTATTTTTTGACTACGGGGGCTCTAAGACCTCCTCGTCAAATTCAGGCAGTAGCTTTCGCTTTGGATAGCTTTTTGTGCGGCGACTGCCGCCATATTTGTCTGCGGTGTTGCGTACTTTGCTCCATCTAATTCTGAGTGCATCTTCCGCAGTTTTGAGCTCCCGCTTCTGCTTTTTCAGGCTACGCGCAGTGGCGACGAGCCCTTCGTGGAGGTTCTTCTGCTCCATGAGCATATCTGGCGTAAGGTCGTCTGGACTGTTGTTTTCGCCGGGGACGGGGTGTTCGGTTTGTTTATCCAAGTTGCCCTATTCAGACGGTTGCTCGAAGGCATGTTCGTCGTACGCCGGCTCATCCTGCTCTATGGTTGGGTCTGTATGGCTGTTGTCTTTGTCGAGGCGGGGCTTGGAGCGGCGCTTACGTCGCTGCTTTGATTGCTTTTCGAGTGAACGATCCCTCGTTGCATCCCTGTGTTCCTCGTCGTCGCTTCCTTTGGGTGTGTCCACCATGTATACATCATGAGATGAGGTGGCTGTCCAGTGCCTTATAGGCATTGGTTCATGTTCATCTCCTACATCGTCGTCCATACCGTCGATGTCTTCGGAGTCGAAGTCGAGCACGTCATTTAAATTATCGACAGTGTCTACGAAGTGGGTGGTGGGTGGGCTTTGAATTTCTTCATCATCCGCATCCCAACCTTGTTGACCATAGTCCGGCCAGGGCTCTCCTGATAAAGAGAGAGACTTTAGTGAATTCAGAATATCGCCGAAGGGCGAGTGCTGAAAGATGTCCGCGGCGGTGAACTCCATGATTGGCGCCCAATCGGGTTCGATCGGTAGGGGCACGGAGGGCTTGGAGTCTGGAGAGGAGTCTGGCTCCTTGGAGTCACGGGCTTCGCAGAGAATAGGGCTGGTGTTCGGCTCGATCGCCATAGAGATTGCAGCCCCCGAGGCGGTGTCCAACCACCCATCCTCGATTGGCGCAATTGGCTCCAAATTAAGGGTCGGAGCTGATGCGGGTGCGGCCTCCAGGGCACTGTTCGGCGGCAGAGCTAGATCATGCCCATCATGACAGTGCGGCGCGCTCGGCTGCGGCTCAAATCCGTCGAAGATCAAGTCTCTGCGGAGGTCCGCTGTGTAGTTTAAACTTCCAAATCTGACCTGACTGCCAGGGGCGTAGCTTTCGATCTGCTCCAGATGGCCAAGAGAATTGGCCCGCAGTGCAAAGCCGCCAAATACGAAGATCTGTCCGGGGAGAAAAGTCTCACCCTGGATCGCATCGTCGTTGATGATCGGAGGAGCCATCGGGCCTAAAAGTGACGACACAGAGGAACTCTCAATGAAAGCACCAATGTCGGTGTCAAAACCGGCGGATCTCGGGTAGGGGTCCCGAACTGTGCGTCTAAGGCGGATGGTAACAGGAGGCAGGGGACACGATGTTTTACCCAGGTTCAGGCCCTCTTGATGGAGGTAAAACCCTACATCCTGCTTGATTAATATTGATGATATGGGTAGTACAAGAGTAGATCTACCACGAGATCAAGGAGGCTAAACCCTAGAAGCTAGCCTATGGTATGATTGTTGTTTTTTCTACGGACTAAAGCCCTCCGGTTTATATAGACACCGGAGAGGGCTAGGGTTACACAGAGTCGGTTACAATGGTAGGAGATCTACATATCCGTATCGCCAAGCTTGCCTTCCACGCCAAGAAAAGTCCCTTCCGGACACGGGACGAAGTCTTCAATCTTGTATCTTCATAGTCCAGGAGTCCGGCCAAAGGTACAGTCCGGCTATCTGGACACCCCCTAATCCAGGACTCCCTCAGCCCCTCGCGAGGGTCTTGAGCTTGTGCTGATGAAGATGGGCCGCGCTGGGCCCCCACTTGAGCCACGCCGTAGGCCGCAGGCAGGCAAGTCTGGGGACCCTCGTTCCCAGAACGCCGACAGTAGCCCCCGGGCCCAAGGCGCGCCCGGGCTTGGCCTAGCAGGAAAGTGAAGGGGCAAGCGCGAAGCACCGCGGGCCCCAAAAGCCTGCGGCCTTGGGCGCCGCGTGGTGATTGATTGGATGTGGGCGTCTGCGCTTCCCCACGACGCCTTGGCAACTGTCCATCTGACAAAAGAGGTGCCCGGGCCAGACTTACTTGCTTTGTTCTCGTTCGCCTCGCTCCAGATCCTCTTTCTCACTCTCCTCCTTCTTGCTTCTGAAATCCTCCAGATCTGCCTTAATCCTTCTCGTCCGGCATGCCATGGCACCTCGCAAGTCCCCGGCCGAGGCCTGGTACTCGCGTGCTCTGGATTCCCCGAACCTGCCAGAGAAGAACCTCGCCCTCACACGTCTGATGACGGTGGCGCAGGGCAGCAAGGGGGCGACTATGCTCAAGGTCGGCTCTGACCAGCCTGAAGGCAGGGGGAGCACCTTCTATCCGCTCTTTGTGAGCGCCATCGTCGCCGGTCTGGTGCCTCCTTTCTCTAAGTTCTTCTTTGCTGTTCTCCGCCAGTACAACTTGCAGGCTCCGCATCTCCACCCCAACTCTGTTCTTCTCATGGTGATTTTTGCTTACTACTGTGAGGCTCTTGTCGGGGTAAAGCCCTCGGTGGCCTTGTTGCGTCACTATTTTTCCCTCCGGGTTTCTGGTGGTCATGTCTCCTGGTGTGAGAGCTTCATCGCATACTCCAATTCTAATGCCATCTCGAAGCCTGGGAAGAGAATCGAAGGCTTCCGGAGCAAGTGGGTCATGGTGGACGTCGGGCGCCTCCACCCCCGTCTAGTGTTGCCTACGGGGCAGCCCAAGGCTGTCGACGCATGGTCCCGCACGGAGCTCGTCGACCCCTGTGCGAGGGCGGTGCTGAAGAGGATGAACGCGGACCTGAGGCCGAGCAACTTGGGGGCGGCGAAGCTGACTGGAGCCACGCTCCTGAGGGAGTTCTTGGAGCATCGGGTGGCTCCTCTCCAGGAACACTCGCTCCCGTTGTGGAGGCTTGAGGAAGCGGACGCCGCCTTGCGCCAAAGTTCTGAGGCCCTGACTAACGAGAATCTGGTCGCGGCCCTCCATTCCTTGGTTGGGGGAGACGTGGCAAAGCCGGAGGGCGCCCCCGTCCCCCTGTTCCTTCGCGGCGACTGGGAGCAGGTGGTGAACGCCATGCCCACCTTTAATGGCGATGGGCTGGTGCCCGCGGAAGCTCCCGAGGGTCTTGCAGCGCTGGCGATGGTGAACGTGTCCCAGGGTCTGCTCTTGTGCCTGAGCGATTTGAGGCCAGCTCTTGTGAACGTGTCCCAGGGTCTTGCGGCGGCGTTGGTTCTCCCAGGGTCTGCTCTTGTGCCTGAGCGATTCGAGGTCAGCTCCAGCCCTCCTGACGTGCCTTCTGCCTCCGGGCCTCCCGAGGCTGATCCCAGCTGCAGGCTCTTGGGCTTCAAGTTTGGCGGGAGGTTGCTTGGGTCCGCGAGCTATGACTAGTAAGTGCTTGATTCCTGCTTTGCTTGGTTTCTGCCGCCGAGGCTTGACGTCCATATTCTTTTGTCAGGCTGGCGCCTGCGGCGAAGAGGTTGAAAGGGGCTTCTGCGGCCTCGCTTGGGGCGAGTCCACCTACCGAGATGGCGCCTTCGTCCACTGAGGGGAAAGACGGCGTGGCTCGCGACTCCCCTGCCCGGTCGTCCTCGTGAGGCCGACTGGGACGCCTTAGCGAGGAGTCAGCCCTCGTGGCTCCGCTGACCCTGGAGTCGACTGCGCTCGATGCTGCAGCCGGGGCAGCCAAGGCCCAGGGTGTTCCTTCCTGTCAAGCCATGATCATGCTGCCATCTTCTTCGCCTGCTCCGCTGGTTCCTGCTTCTTCTGTTTCCTCTGCCGCCGTCTTGGACTAGGTCGCCAGCAAACTGAGCCAAGTGCGGGAGGATCTTCTGAGAGCAGACCCTTGCCTAACGGTCGGGCGCCTGTAGTTAGCTTCTGGCTGGGCCTGTTCTTCTGCCTCCATCCGAGCAGCGCTGAGCCAGGCCGTGGCGGCCTCCAAGGTGGAGAAGAAGGCCACCAACTGAGCCAAGGCCGCTCGTGACGCTGCCCTGGGCGATGCTGAGGCTGCCAAGACTCGTTGCGAGGTGCTGGAGACCGAGCTGGAAGGCCTGCGCGATGAGGTCGCCAAGGAGGTCCGCGGCCGCCAGGAGAAAGAGAAGGAGATGAAGGCTCGGGAGGCTGCCGTCAAGGACCGGAGCGTCAAGCTTGATGACTGCCACGGCCGGTTGGAGACACTGGAGCGGTCGCTGAAGGCGGAGAGGACCGAGCTGGACGCCAAGGCGAAGGTCTTGGTGGAGGATCGGGTGGCCTTCGTGAAGATGGAGAAGAGGGCTCGTGCCGCGCTGAAGACGCTTTACAAGAGCGGCTTGGAGGAGCCGCTGGCCGGTGCGGAGGACGGCCCCGCCGAGCTGCTTCCCTTCCTGGTCCGCGCGCTTGAAGATGTCGTAGACGGCCTTGGCCCCACGGCCGAGGCCGAGGCGCGTGCCCTATCTTCGGCGGCGCTGACGCGTGTCCTCAGCCACGTCTACCTGCGCGACCCCAATGTCGGCCTCGACAGCCTGCTGGAGCCCGTGAGCGGCGACCTTGCCGCCGCTACCGCTGAGGCCGTGAAAGGCCGAGCCGAAGCCTTGCTGGGGAGGTTCCGCGCCTTCAGCGTCTTGCTCGGGCGTGGTGCCGCCAGCTCCACGGCCCCGGGAGGCGGAGTCGTCCAGCGTGACTCCACCACAGGCGGCGGCGCCATTGAAGAGTGATCCCTTCGCGTCTTCTATCCTGTTTTTATTCCTGCAACATGCACCATGCCTCGCGGAGGCGTTTAAACTTGTGTTTGGCATTGTGAAACAATCTATGGCTTGTAATATTTGCTTTAAATTTCCTGGAATTTGCAATTTTCTCCCCTACTTGCTTGCGCTCTACGTTGGCAGGGCCCGGCCCCACGCATACCTCACCCAGCGTTAGCCCCGACCGGAAACCAGGACGGGACTAAGGAGTGAGGGGCTACGTGGCAAGTTAGGCTCCTGAGTCGCGATGCTCAGGAGTCCCCTTGACGCACAAGCAACAAGTAGGAAAGGAGGGAACGAGGAGTGGATTGATCGTTCTGCATCGGCAGGGCCCGGCCCCGCGCGTACCTCACCCAGCATTAGCCCCGACTGGAAACCAGGACGGGACTAAGGAGTGAGGGGCTACGGGGGAAGTTAGGCTCTTGAGTCACGATGCTCAGGAGTCCCCCTTGACGTTCAAACGGGTTTCCATACCTTGGCTCCGCTCAGGGAGGGGCACGTGATGACCATGTCCTAGGGACCTGGCTGCGTGGCGTGCGCTCGGGCGAGGCCCGGGTGTAGCCCCCGTGTCCAGCCCCCTCGCGCGGCGCTCCCGAGGGGAGGCGTTGCGATGGTGCCAGACACTGAGCTCTAGGCTCCCTGAGGTTGGTACGACCCTAGGCCGCCCTCAGTTGTTTATCACCAGCGCGGAGCATAGCGCTTTTGTATGTGTACGGGCATAGCCGCTCCTCGGCAGTGTCGTCAGCTAGCACGGAGCATGGTGCTTCCACTGGTACATAGGAGGGGGCTCCCCTCTGGGAGGAGCCCCCGGGGCATGTATAGCCTCGCCCTGACACATGGCTGGCACGATAGGGCTAGGAGAGGTGTATCTGGGCACTCGTGAGCCAGCGCAGGACTCACGAGGCCCTACCTCGAGGCGGGTTGCGCCTGGCTCTAGGACTTTATCAATGGTGTGTTCCTGTAGGGTGGTTAGAATGCAAATGCTCTACGTCCTCAGGTCTCGGCCCTCGAGCTAGCTCAGCCGCCGCTGGTATGACAGGTCGCGATACCGTGGGTCAAGGCCAGGGGGTGAGGGCTGGAGAGCCAGTAGGAGCCCATGAGTCGTGATGCTCAGGTACCCCCCTTTTAACGTGCAAGCGCTTTGCATGAAAGCGGAGAAGTCCGCGATAAGCAGCAAGTGACAATTAAGCGCGAAATAGCAAATTCATTTAAGTAGACGCAGGAAAAGCAAATGCCGCTCGGCCAGGCCCGAGCAGCTTGGGGATGATGCAGCCCGAGGGGTGCCCCCAACAAGGTAAGTAAAGATCATAAACAAAACGGATACATGCCGCAGGGACGGACCCACGCGACCTGGGAATGATGCGGCCCTGTGGGTGCTCCCAGCTAAAAACGGAACTTAGAAAGATGTCACCTGGTGCCGTTGAAGATGGAGTGGTGTTGAAGAAGCGGGCGGTGCGTGATGAAGACGTCGACCCTCACGAGCCCCCAAGCCCAGGAGCCTCGGGAGGCTCCGTGGCACAGGCGGGTCTCCGAGAGCCATCTCCATCTCCGCCAGGGCCGCATGATGCCTGACCTCCTAAGCCTCCAGACTGCTCCTCAGCAGGCGCTGATGAGCGGCGACCGCGTTCGTCAAGCTGAGAGGCATGCGAACGTAGCTGTGAGGTGGACCCTCGCAACGCCCCACGCACGAAGGCCAGAGGCGCTCCTGAGACGCGGCTCGGTTGAGCCCTGGCACGTCGACGCAGATGCGTAGCCCACCATCCTCTCCTGGATGTGGGGCCTTGGTGGGCAAGCGGCGGCTGTCGCGCATGACTCTCGACTCCTGTAACTCCTGAGTGTTGCTTGCGATGAACTCCTGAGGGTTTGGTCTTCCTTGCCTTGTACCTTCCTGAGGGAAACGTGCCTGGAAGCACCCCTCCAAGTCGTGCCCGAGCGCCTCCCTCGCGACCTTGGCAAAGTCGGTGGCTCTCCAAGAAAGAGCCCCTGAGCCCTGCCTGAGGAGGGCGCCGGGCGCGCCTTCCTATGCTAGAGAGGGTGGTGCTCCCTGATTGGGCGCGAACCCTGACGCAACACCTCCGGAGGCGCCTGCCTCCTTGTGGCTTGGGCCAGGCGAAACCTTCTTCTTCTTGGGGGTCGCCTCGGGAAGTCTTCTGTTCCTGTGGTCTGGGTCTTCGATTGCTGCATCTTGAAACGCGCGCTCAAGTGAACACACTGCGTCCCTTTCTTCACAGGGTACGGTGATGATTCCACCGCTTCCTGGCATCTTGAGGACATTGTATCCATGGTGAGTCACTGCCATGAACTAGGCCAGGGCTGGGTACCCGAGGATGGCGTTGTATGGCAGACGGATGTGGGCGACGTCGAAGTCGATGAGCTCGGTGTGGTAGTTGTTGCGCTGCCCGAAGGTGACTGGAAGGCGAACCTGCCCTATTGGAACAGTGGAACCATCAGTGACTCCTGAGAATGGCTTGGTTGACTGAAGCTGATCGTATTGCACTTGGAGACTGTCAAACGTCTTGACGGACAGGATGTTGAGTCCTGCTCCGCCATTAATGAGGGTCCTGGTGACCTGCACGTTGCTGATGACTGGGGAGCAAAGCATTTGGAGGACTCCGGTTGTTGCCGCGCACTTGAGCTGATCCGCTGAGCTGAACGTGATAGCGCACGCAGACCACCTGAGAGGGCGCGTGGCCTCAAGCTTAGGGAGGACTGCATTCACCTCGCGAGCAAACTGCTTGAAGATGCGCTGTGAGGCTGGGGCCTGTGCGCCACCCAAGATGCAAGCGATCGCGCGCAGCTCCTGGAAGCCCCCAGCTCCCTCGTCTTGATGTTGGTCTTCGTTCCTCCTCGGCGGTGGCGGCAGAGGAGGAAGGCCTGCGTTGCCGTGCGGGCGATCCTCATGAGGCTGATCTCTCCAGCCTCCCTCGCAAGGTTGGTCCTGCCAGCGATCCTCGTGAGGCCGGTCACGCCACCCTTGGCGGGGGCCACGGTCTTCCCATCGTCCGCCACCTCTTCCTCCTCCTCGGCCATAGCCCCTGTCGTTGCGCTCGGGGCGTCGGCCGACACGCCCATCTCTCACGGCCCTGAGCTCTTGACATTCATTGGTGTTATGGGTGTGGAGGTCGTGGTACACGCAGTACCGGCTGCCCTTGGATGACTCAGGCTGATCCCTGCCTCGCTTGGTGTCTGGTTCCGCTGCAAGCACGGCAGCCCCCTTGCGCTTCACGTCCTTGGCCTTGGGCTTCTTCTCTTCCGGGTCGGCAGCCGGGATTTCGAGGAGGGAAAGGCGCCCTTCCTCAGCCCTGGCGCACTTGGTCGCCAAGTTGAATAGCTCCAGGGATGTGCACATGTCTTCATGGATTGCTAGCTCCTCCTTCATCTTGATGTCGCGTACACCGTCGGAGAAGGCCGAGATGATGGCTTCTTCAATCACCTTGGGGATCTTGAGGCGAGCGTTGTTGAAGCGCTGGATGTATTTCTGCAGGGTTTCCCCTTGCTGCTGCTTGATGCAGCGCAGATCGCTCACGGCCGGGGGCCGGTCGCGAGTGCCCCGGAAGTTGGCGATGAAGCGAGCGCGCATCTCATCCCAGGAGGAGATTGTGCCAGGAGCCAGGTGCGGGCCCCGTCCTTGAGCGCCATGGGGAACTAGTTCGCATGACCCTTTCGTCTCCGTTGGCGGCTTCGATGCATAGCTTGTAGAGCTGTAGGAACTCCGCGGGGTCCGCCGTGCCATCATAGCGAGGGGGCAGGTCAGGCTTGAACTTGCCTGGCCATGCGACACCGCATAGCTCGGGGGTGAGAGCACGGCAGCCTGCTATGGCCACCGGTGCCTTTTGCTGGTACTAGGCTTGTTCCTGGGGATTACCGCGCGCCGCCGCTTGGAGCAGCACAGGGTCTTGGCGTGGAGGTGCAGGGACGCGATCTTGGTGCGTCGGTGCTGGGAGCGCGCGAGCACCTTCTTGAGGACGAGGGATCTCTTGGCAGCTCCTTTCTTGCTACGCAGACGCCGGACGCAGAGGGTCTCGCCCTGGGGCTGCGCGCCTTGGAGCCATGGCACCTTCTTGGGGAGGACGTGGTGGAGGCACCTCCTGATCCTCGCCTCCCGCGCGGGAAGGAGGGCGAGGCAGCGAGAGGGGCAGCAAGGGGGAGCCTCCTGTGGCGCTGACGAGCTCGGTGATGCGGGTGAGCCAGTCATCGAAGGGGCAGTAGTGCAAGAGCTCTCTTGCTAGGAGCAGCGCGGCATGCGCATCTGTGGGGGCGCGACGTGCCTGGGACGATGAAGCGGCTGGAGTTGGCGACGGTGTGGCGGTGCGGCCTTCCTGCCGTACAGAAGGATGTTGGGACGAGGTCTGCTGCTCATTCCCCACCGGGCCGGTGGCGGCGTTGGCGGCAGGTGATGGGGAACGATGAGGACGTCCACCAACGGGCGCCGTCTGGGCAACACGAGTGGAGAGAGTAGCCCAGCGCTCGGCGCGAGCCCGACGAGCGTCAGCCATGGACACGACGGAAGATCACACGCGAACAGCGGAAGAAGGATTCCGGCGCACCCCTACCTAGCACGCCAAATGTCGGATTTCGGGTTCCGGCAGACCCTTGAGGTTCGAACACTGGGGTGCGCGCGGAGATCTCTCCCCTACCGAACTACGTCCAATCTCCTCGTGTGATTTGGGCTGGAAACAACGAGAAACACAAGGGACACAAGGGTTATACTGGTTCGGGCCACCGTTGTGGTGTAATACCCTACTCCAGTGTGTGGTGTGGTGGATTGCCTCAGGGGCTGATGATGAACAGTACAAGGGAAGAACAGCCTCGCGAGAGGTGTTCTTGAGCTGGTGCGATGAACTGTTGGGGTGAGTTCAGTCGCCTCTCTTTCTCTCTGCTAGGGTTCTACCAGATCTCTAGGTGTCTGCTCCCCTCTCTCTCGATGTCCCCTACTCTGTGGTGGCTAGCTCTATTTATGAAGGCCCTGGGCCTCTCCCTGAAATAATGAGCAGTAAGGGCGCCAACAATTGGCCATTTTGAAGGGGAACATCTAGTACAAGTTATCCTGACCAAAGGTGGTCTTCGGCTGCCAAAAGTACTGGTGATGACGCCGTCTTGGGCTCCATGGTGACCTCCGTCCTACCGCTCTGCTGGTCTTGGTCTCGTTGCAACGGAATGGTAACCTTTTCCCGATGCCTTGGCATGTGCTTGCCCCCTTTGCACCAAAGGGGAAACAAGGACACTGCGCAGGCCGGCGCCCGCCTGGTCTCGATCGTCATGGCTTGCGTCACGGGCTCCTCATGAGGTACCCCTGCCTTGATCTCTCCGCCTCCTCGCGAGCCTGCCTGATGAGGCTGCCTCCGAGGAAGCTTCCTATCGTCCGCCCCGCGAGGCTTGGCCCCTCGCGAGGGTCTTGAGCTTATGCTGATGAAGATGGGCCGCGCTGGTCCCCCACTTGAGCCACGCCGTAGGCCGCAGGCAGGCAAGTCTGGGGACCCCCGTTCACATAACACCGACAAACGTAGCTCTGTAGTTGATTCAGCATTTCCCCTACACTAGCATCGCAGGTGCTTGCTCTAACTTGGCAACGTGATATGTGGTTGCATATTGCATATGGTGTCTAGATTGTAATTCTTCCAATCTGGTTAAACTGCATGTGCTAGTCTGCTTAGCTTATACATTATACCTGTTAATGTGACATGCCTTCCTGTATTTAGTACATAGTACATCTGTCTATTAAGCATGTCCTTACATAAAACTATTGTTTTTTTGTATCCCGCGTCAATCAACATGACGAGACACCTTTAGTATATGCAGTGCGATATTAGTTGCATCTTTCATATGATTTATAGCATGCTCTGCTTCTAATTTGTTGAAATTCCATTTATGATGGGACGCTTTTAACTTGGCAGAGTCTTATTGGTTGCATCTTTCATGTGGTGTCTAGCTTGCATTGCTTCTTATTTGCTGGAATGGTTTCTACTTAGTTTACACAAACAGTTGTGAACATGCCATGCCGTCATGTTTTTCGTACATATTCCATCCTGGTATCATGTGTTTTCCTTACATCAAAGTAGTGATTGTCAGTATCATGCATGAATGAGTTCTGAAGAGAGAATTTTATTGCTTTTTCTTGTCGGTTTTACTTGACAATTCAAAATCCATAGAGCGGAAGGAAGTTAGCAAGGCAGCGGATAAAGGTGCTCCTTCCGAACGGAGGGCCTCTACAGTTTCTACTCCTCCACACCCCCAAGATGATTTCCAAGACAACACATGCATAGACACTCAACAAAGCTGTGTTTATGATGAGCACGTCTCCCCTAGTGTAGCATCACCGGTGCTCCCTCTAACTTGGCACTGTTATATGTGGTTGCATGTTATGTGTGATGTCTAGCTTGTATTGCTTCTAATTTTGTTGATTCCATCTGCTTACTTTACACATTATACTTGAATAAGACATGTGTTCCTGTTTCTAGAACATACAATATCTGTCTATCACACCATGTTCTTACATCAAATTACTACTGTTGTGTAACCTGCAACAATCACTTATCATAAGACACGTTTGACTTCAGAGTGTGATATAGGTTACATCTCACATTCTTTTCTAGCTTGTATTACTAATTTGTTGAAATGGCACTTATGACGAGACAATTTTAACTTGGTAGAGTGATATTCGTTGCATCTTCCATATGGTGTCTAGCTTTCATTGCTTCTAATTTGTTGAAATGTCTTCTCCTTAGTTTACACATCATAAGCTGTGAATATGCAATGCTGTGAATATGCAATGGCACTAATGACAAGAGACCTCTAACATGGTAGTGTGATGTTGTTTGCATCTTGAATATGATTTATTTCTTGTACTACTTCACATTTGTTTAAACGCCATTTATGATGAGACACTGTTAACTTGGCAGAGCGATATTTGTAGCATCTTTCATATGGTGTCTACCTTCCATTGCATTGCTTCTAATTTGGTGAAATGTCTTCTTTTTAGTTTACACATCATAGTTCTGGTTATCTCTTCTGTCCTGTTTTTCATACATATTACATCCTCCTATCATGTGGTTGTCTAACATCAAATTTGAGTTCGTCTGCATCACGCATCAATTTGTTCTAAAGAACTAAATTGTTATTCGTTTTTCTTGTCGGCTTGACTTAACATGGCACAGAGAAAGAGGAAGAAAGACAGAATGGAAGGGAATGAGAAGCGGATGAATCCTGCAGATTCTGCTGGTACTGATGGTGCAATAGAAGGTCAAAGTCCAGCAGAAAATTCTACAAACATGGCATCCCATGCTACATGAGTTGCAAAAAAAGACAAACAGAAACAAATAGCTGCCACCAAACAAGCAGAGACAACCCTAGTTCTTGCAACACCTACCATAGTACTACCAGCTGCACGACGTACTCGTGCGTCAACTGAGCTAGCAGCACGTTCCCAAGCTCCCTTGCCACCTGACACTACTTCCCAAGCACTCTTGACACAAGACGAGTTGGCAATATCAGATGAACCTTGTGAGCTTCAACAACAAGAAGGTAGTTGCTGGAGTCAAGTTATAGTTGCATGCTTCTTTATATGTAGTCTCACAGTTTGATGTACACTAACACTTCCTATGTTTGTTGTTGGACTAGCACCTAGGTGCAAGAGTGAAAGTGCAACTATCCCTAGGTGGTTTTGGTAATTCATAACAACATATAGCTCATTGAGCTAATGCTATTCCCAGATGATTATTTCAGGAAAGCTCAATGATTGGCATGGCATGGATGTGAAAGTGGAACCCTCAAAATGCTAAGGACAAAGGATTGGCTCAAGCTCAAAAGCTCAAGACTCTTCATTTTATATTTTAGTGATCCAAGATCACATTGAGTCCATAGGAAAAGCCAATACTATCAAGGAGGGATGAGGTGTTGCTTAATGAGCCTCTTGCTTCATGTGCTTAATGATATGCTCCAAAATCCTCAACTACTTTCCCATATCCACATATGACCTAAACCCTAAGCCAAACTCGGTCATACCGATTCTTTCCATCCGGCGCCACCGAGTTTCATTTGTCATAAGCCACTGCCAAACCCTAGCAATCCAGTTCTACCAATAGGGATCTCGGTCTCACCAAGATGGGATTGCAAACTCTCTGTTTCCCTTTCGTAACTTTTCGGTCTCACCGAAAGAGCGAATCGGTCCCACCGAGATTGCAGTGTAAACTCTTTGTTTCCTTTTTGTAACTTTTCGGTCTCACCGAAAGAGCAAATCGGTCCCACCGAGTTTACCTGACCAACTCTCTGGTTAGCTTATTACCAAACTCGGTCTCACCGAGTTTGTGTAATCGGTCTCACCGAGATTACGTTATGCCCAAACCCTAACCATATCGGTCCTACCGAGTTGCATGTCAGTCCCACCGAAAATCTCTAACGGTCACTAGGTTTACCTTTTCGGTCCGACCGAGTTTGTTGATTCGGTCCCACCGAGATTGGAAAACTGTGTGTAACGGTTGGATTTTGTGTGGAGGCTATATATACCCCTCCACCTCGTCTTCATTCGTGGAGAGAGCCATCCGAACACATACACAATTCCAACTCATATGTTCTGAGAGAGAACCACCTACTCATGTGTTGAGACCAAGATATTCCATTCCTACCATATGAATCTTGATCTCTGGCCTTCCCCAAGTTGCTTTCCACTCAAATCTTCTTTCCACAAAATCCAAATCCTATGAGAGAGAGTTGATTGTTGGGGAGACTATCATTTGAAGAACAAGAACAAGGAGTTCATTACCTACACACCATTTGTTACTTCTTGGAGAGTGGTGTCTCCTAGATTGGCTAGGTGTTACTTGGGAGCCTCCGACAAGATTGTGGAGTTAAACCAAGGAGTTTGTAAGGGCAAGGAGATCGCCTACTTTGTGAAGATCTACCGCTAGTGAGGCAAGTCCTTCGTGGGCGATGGCCATGGTGGGATAGACAAGGTTGCTTCTTCGTGGACCCTTTGTGGGTGGTTGCTTCTTCGTGGACCCTTCGTGGGTGGAGCCCTCCGTGGACTCGCGCAACCGTTACCCTTTGTGGGTGGAGCCCTCCGTGGACTCGCGCAACCCTTACCCTTCGTGGGTTGAAGTCTCCATCAACGTGGATGTAGGATAGCACCACCTATCCGAACCACGGGAAAAACATCCGTGTCTCCAATTGCGTTTGAATTCTCCAAACCCTTCCCTTTACATTCTTGCAAGTTGCATGCTTTACTTTCCGCTGCCAATATACTCTTTGCATGCTTGCTTGAATTGTGTGATGATTGCTTGACTTGTCCTACAATAGCTAAAATCTGCCAAGAACTAAAATTGGGAAAAGGTTAAGTTTTTATTTGGTCAAGTAGTCTAATCACCCCCCCTCTAGACATACTTTCGATCCTACAAGTGGTATCAGAGCTTTGGTCTCCATTTGCTTTGATCTCCATAGCTTTTGGTGGTCATAGCCTTGGTTTCACAACCTAGGAGAGTATGGCGTCTAGCGAGGGAAATTATCACCGTAGAGGTCCTTACTTTGATGGTACTAATTTTGCTAGTTGGAAGCATAAAACGAAAATGCATATTCTTTGACATAACCCCGCCGTTTGGGCTATTGTGTGTGTTGGTTTGCAAGGTGACTTCTTTGATGGGAAAGAACCAAACCGTGAAGCTACCGTGGATGAGTTGAAGATGTTGCAATACAATGCTCAGGCTTGTGATATTCTCTTCAACGGATTGTGCCCCGAAGAATTCAACAAAATCAGCCGTCTTGAGAATGCAAAGGAAATTTGGGACACTTTGATTGATATGCACGAAGGTACCGACTCCGTCAAGGAATCCAAGTTGGATGTGCTTCAAAGTCAACTTGACAAGTTCAAAATGAAGGATGGTGAAGGTGTCGCTGAAATGTACTCTAGGCTTGCTCTCATCACAAATGAGATTGCCGGCTTAGGAAGTGAAGAGATGACCGATAGATTCATCATCAAGAAGATTCTAAGAGCCTTGGATGGAAAATATGATACCGTGTGCACATTGATCCAAATGATGCCCAATTACAAAGATTTCAAGCCAACGGAGGTGATTGGACGAATAGTTGCTCATGAGATGTCACTTAAGGATAAAGAGGAACTTCACAACAAATCAAGTGGTGCCTACAAAGCCTCATGTGAAGCCCCTACATCATCAAGTGAGAAACAAAACTTCAATAAAGAATTGAGCTTAATGGTGAAGAACTTCAACAAGTTCTACAAGAGTAGAAGCAAAAATAGAAGCTTCAAGTCAAGGTCCTACAATGACAAAAGATCTTCTAGTCGAGAGCGAAACTGCTACAGTTGTGGAAGACCCGGACACTATTCGAATGAGTGTATGGCTCCCTACAAGAGAAGAGAAGATTCTCCAAAAAGAAGAAGCAAAGAATCACCACCAAGAGAGAGAAGGAGTAGAGATGATCGTTATGAACGAAGATACTCACGGAGAAGCAAGGATTCGGAAAGGAAGGAAAAATCATCAAGGAGCTACACAAAACGAAGACATCAAGCTCATGTTGGTGAATGGGTATCCGGCTCCAACTCCGACAGCCACTCCAAGAGAAGTTATCACTCCGACTCCGAAGATACTCAAGATGAAGGTGTTGCCGGTCTAGCACTTGTGTCAACCAACTCCTACGACATATTTGACTCACCAAATGAAGGAATTGGAAGATGCTTCATGGCCAAAGGTCCTAAGGTAACACACCCCGAGTATGTTGATTTCAATAGTGATGAAGATGACTTGTTAGGTGATGATCTGCTTGTTGACAACTCTAGTGATGAATACTATGATGAAACGTCAATTAATCATGCTAATCAAGATAAAACGAATGACAATGATAAGGAGAAGATTGAGTCTCTAACTAAAGAACTAAACACTCTTAAGTTAGCTCATGAAACTATCTTCGAAGATCATCGAGAACTTTTAAGAGCTCATGAGAAATTACGCTTTGAAAAGCTCAATCTTGAGCAAGTGCATGAGTTCTTAAAAGCAATCAATGATGGTCTCCGCAAGAAAAGTTCTTCTTACATTGCCAAGCGTTTACTCTTATCCACTTACATGCCTCAAGTCAAGTCTAGTAACAAGAACAAGAAAGATTCTTTCTCTAGCAGTAACAATGATCATGCTAAATCCAATATTGTTGCTTCTAGTAGTTCTCTTGATTCCACTAATGATTCTCTTAGCCAAGTTACACTTGAGCAAGAAAATAGCTTATTGAAGGGAATTATAGAGAAAGGAGTGTACAAAAGTCTTGCCGGGAGTAAGCAATTCGAGGAAATTATGCGCAAGCAAGGAACGCACCGGAAGAATCAAGGTGTTGGTTTTGAACGAAAATTCAATGCCAATGGAGTTGAGTGGGAAGAAGATCAATACCCCAAGACAAAGTTTGTTCCTCAACAAAAGAAGTATGATACTTCTTTCAAGGGGACACAAGCTCAAGATGATCTTCCACCACAAGACTACAAGCAAAAAGGCAAGGACAAGCTTCAAGAGGAAATTGATGCATTTGAAGAAGCTCCTAAGACCTTAGTCAAGTGGATTCCCAAGACTACTTCAAGTTCCACTTCATCAAGTATGACTACAACTCCAAGGATTCCCATCAAGATGGTGTGGATCCAAAAGAAGAAGAACTAGAGAGTTCTTGAGGGTGACTCCGCCAACATACTTCACTCTTATCATTTTGGCAAGAACAAGTGCAATCAACTTCCACATCTTGCACTAGTTCAAGGAGTCACAAACCCTCTTGTTGGTAAGACAAGGGACACGGTAACCTAAAAGTTTTCATGGACATCATCTTGTGTGTGCATCACTCTATGTCTATGGATATCCTTGTTTGTTCCTTGTGGGACTAACCCATGTAGGTATTGAAAGTGCAATTCACTCAAATGGATAGCTCCAAGTGATCTACATCAACATTGAGCATCCACATCTTCAACATCTACATGAAGTCATCATCGACAAAACCCGAGGTTAGTTCATCCTTCTAAGGGGGGATATCACATCTAGGGGGAGCTTTACTCTAAGACTTGAGCTAAAGCAACTCTAAAGATGTGAACACAACAATGCTTTATGTAAAAGTGGTAACCCCACTTGAGCTTAAATGATGAGTATGACCTATGATCAAGTGCTCTCACTTGACTCCTAAGTCAATATACTCATATATAGATGACCTTGTCATCGCAAATTGCTTGATAGATGCTAGAATTGGTTGTGCATGCCTTGTCACATATTTCATTTGCCATCTTATTGTGTGAGCATGCTGGTTGCATATTTTACTCATTCGAGGACATCCACTTGTTGTTTTGATTGTTTGGTTTTATTTCCTTTTGCCAAGTGGATGGACAAGAATGCCTAAGAACCTCCTCTAGCTATCTATGCTTTTCTCGTCTCAAACTCTATTCATGCTACATCACAAAATTTGATCAAGTCAGATTCGAACCACTCTGTGTGAGGAGCGCTCGGAGTCCCCGATTCGTCATAGACTTAAACTTCCAAAACCTCTTTATGATTCTCGGTCTGACCGATACCCCACTTTCGGTCCTACCGAGATCATTAAGTTGATCTAGGTTTTCGATCTTGGTGCAACTGATTTGAACCATTCGATCACACCGAGTTGCAACAACGGTATACAGTTTTGCATCTCGGTGCCACCGAGTTGTTCCACTCGGTCACACCGACAGGGTCGGGCTATATATAATCACGGGCAAAAATTTGGAAATTTCTCCGAACCCCTTCGCCCGCGCGATAGCCTGCTCTGCCAACTTGGTCTCCGGATCGTCTCCTCGCTGCCAGCCGCCTCCAGTCGCTGGTCTCCGTCGCCGTCAACGGAAATTCAACCCCGCCGTTGCCGCCGTAGCGAGTCTCCGCCGAACTAGGGTATGGACTCGATCTTTATGCTATTCCCCAATCTGATTCTTAGCACATTGTGATCATCATGATTCTTGCCATGATTTAAACACTCCTGTCCAGTCAATGCGTTCGTAGATTAGTTTTGATTCGAAAATTTTAGGGTTAGGTTTCCGCCGAAATCATCTCGGACCCACCGAGTTGAAAAACTCGGTCCCACCGATTTGGCTTATGCCATTGCACAAGTGATACTCGGTCTGAACGAGAATTACTTATCGGTGTGACCGATTTTGGAACTCTGTGAAACCCTAGCAGTCTCGGTGCCACCGAACTGTGACTCGGTCTGACCGAGTTCACTAGTTTAGGTTCCAAAACTGCTTCGGTATCACCGAGTTTAAAAATCGGTAGATCCGAGATGCTTTCAGTGGGAAACTAAAACTAAGTTTTTGAATTATTCTTTTGCAAAAATCTCTGCATTTTGTGATGCTTATACACTCTATCTCATCTATAACCTATTCACAGGGTCAGCAGTCAGAGTTTGCATCATGTCAGACCAAAGTGATAGCCAGAACTTGTCAGAGCAGCAAGTGCAGATGAGTGAGGGCACTAGTCCCTCAAGTTCCTCAGATGATGGCAGCAGGAGCACCCCTAGCAATCTGCCTAAAGCTGCCACAAGACAAAGAAAGAAGAGAACCTCAGACTCAGAAGATGAGTATTATGTGGCAGAAGAGGAAGCAACTTCCATGAGAGTTGAGCCAGCACAGGGCATAAAACCAGGGATGAAAATCAAAAGGCCAGCAGGCAGGCAGCCTATGCCAAAGGCCAGAGCTTCAATCAAGATTTATGAGAAGCCCACTCCCATAGAGCCAGTTGCTGCTGAAAGCAAGAAAAGGAAGGAAAGGGTGAAGAAGACCGTAGCCAGAGTGCTTGGAAAGGCTTCCATCATGGAAGAAGAGGAAGAAGAAGAGGTTGCTGCACCAGCACCTAAGGCACCCAAGCTAATGGGTGATGCTATCAAATCAGGGGCTACTGCATCTAAGCCCAAGGAAGCACCCAAGGCTGCATCAAAGGTCAAGACAGCACCAAAGAGGAATACAAGAAGCATCCCAGCTGCTGAGAAGAACAAGGCCCCAGTGCCTGAAGCTGCTGAAGAAGATGATGAAGAGCAAGTTCTCAGAAAACTCAAGCCCAAGATCCCAGACCACAATGATGCTCATCCTGTGGCTGAGGATATGAAGCTCAGGAGAGACTCAGGGCTGAGGAAGTGGAGAGAAGCAGACCCGTATGCTTCAAGGAGAAGAACTGCTGTGGATTACAGATTTCACACCAAGGAACAGCAGGACTTCTATGAGACAGTGCTGCTTGATAAGAAGCCAATAGTCTGTGATATGAGATGGGTTGACTGGCAATACATCAAGGACAATGAAGAACACTACCCTAGAGTGTATGACAGCTTCAATGCTTGTGGAGTAGCAGACTTCGTTGGGCAGAAGCTCACAAAGTGGAACGAGGAGCTTATCATGCAGTTCTACTCCACAACACATTTTTATCCAGATGGGAGGATTGTATGGATGTCAGTCAACAGTTGCTGAGTGGGCACAGCTCATTAATGCCCCAGAGGAGCAAGCAGATGACTTGGACATTTATGCCAAGAAGAAGATGGACCACAACTCTATGTCCAATATGTATAAGGAAATTCCAAACGAGGCTCTTGAAACTTTCAAATTTGGCTCAGTGCACTATCTTCTGTCAGGGTTGCCAACTATCAATTGGATACTGAGGCACACCTTGTTGCCCAAGTCTGGAGATCACAAGATGATCAGAGGCCATGCAATAAATTTGCTTCATATATTTGATGTGCCACAGAAGTTCAAGGTGATGAGCCTCATGGTAGAGACCATCAAGAGGACTACAGTAGACCAGAAGAGGAGTTGTGGATATGCCCCACAGATTCAGGAGCTCATCAACTCAAAGATGGGCACATGCATATACTTACTGGACAAGGAACACCTGCCCATCCGTCCAGATTTTGAAGATAATCAAGTGGTCATGACTGAGAATGAACCATCATTTGCACAAGCACAAGCAAAGAAGGAGAAGGCAAGGAAGGAGAAAGCTGCCAAGATGCCAACTCAAGAGGAGGCATCTGAATATTTCCTGAAAACCAAACAAGAGCAGCTTGGTTACTTGATTGCATCCACCCTGTGGATTGAGCAAGGACTATCTACCCTAACTCAGAACCAGGCAAGCTTAGAGAGGATCATGGAACAAAAGTTCTATGACTTGGATGTCAAAGTGACAGAGATTCAGACTGCAGTGGAGCAGCTCCAGGATGACATGCAGGAGAGGAGAGGCAAGACTACAACTGATGCCTTTGCCAGAGTGCCACGAGGTCCGAGGTCGTCTGCAGTGCCAGTTGCTGACCCCAGAGCCACCACGTCTGCACCAGCTACAGCCTCAGTTCCACCAGCTCCAGCGTCCACTTCAGCCTCGACTCCGACCACGTCTACAGAAGGCTTCGTCCTTGGAGTGCTCCGGACTCCACCACCACCTGAAGATCAAGCCTGAGTGTCGACTTAGCACTATGCATTTTCTAGGAACTTTTTGGTAACTTGTTGCCAAAGGGGAGAAAATGTATAGATCATAGGCTTCGAGAGAGAGAGAGAGAGTGTTGCTTTTTTCTCTCTTGCTTTATTTGGTGGTTTTTTGAACTTTGTTTGCTTTTGAGTGCTTGAGATACTATGTCATTGCTCGTGAGACATTGATGATCATGTGTTTGATCATAAGCTACACTAAATGTTTGCTTAATATTATCATCTTATCTATCTTATGTGATCATTCACTATTCTTGGTGATGAGTGCATGTATTTCATTCTTATCATTTTAAGCGCTCCACCAAGATGTATGTGACATGGAAGAGTAACCCATGACTCTAACTCTTTGTGCATTTGCAGTCCAAAGCAAATTTTAAATATGCACAAATTTAGGGGGAGCTCTCACTTGTCACATACTTCTTAAAGCAACGATATATTTCATGCTTATTATCATCTGTCGAAGCTTTGATCTATATGTTGTCAACAATTACCAAAAAGGGGGAGATTGAAAGTGCAACTATCCCTAGGTGGTTTTGGTAATTCATAACAACATATAGCTCATTAAGCTAATGCTATTCCAAGATGATTATTTCAGGAAAGCTCAATGATTGGCATGGCATGGATGTGAAAGTGGAACCCTCAAAATGCTAAGGACAAAGGATTGGCTCAAGCTCAAAAGCTCAAGACTCTTCATTTTATATTTCAGTGATCCAAGATCACATTGAGTCCATAGGAAAAGCCAATACTATCAAGGAGGGATGAGGTGTTGCTTAATGAGCCTCTTGCTTCATGTGCTTAATGATATGCTCCAAAATCCTCAACTACTTTCCCATATCCACATATGACCTAAACCCTAAGCCAAACTCGGTCATACCGATTCTTTCTATCCGGCGCCACCGAGTTTCATTTGTCATAAGCCACTGCCAAACCCTAGCAATTCAGTTCTACCGATAGGGATCTCGGTCTCACCGAGATGGGATTGCAAACTCTTTGTTTCCCTTTCGTAACTTTGCGGTCTCACCGAAAGAGCAAATCGGTCCCACCGAGATTGCAGTGTAAACTCTTTGTTTCCTTTTTGTAACTTTTCGGTCTCACCGAAAGAGCAAATCGGTCCCACCGAGTTTACCTGACCAACTCTCTGGTTAGCTTATTACCAAACTCGGTCTCACCGAGTTTGTGTAATCGGTCTCACTGAGATTACGTTATGCCCAAACCCTAACCATATCGGTCCTACCGAGTTGCATGCCAGTCCCACCGAAAATCTCTAACGGTCACTAGGTTTACCTTTTCGGTCCGACCGAGTTTGTTGATTCGGTCCCACCGAGATTGGAAAACTGTGTGTAACGGTTGGATTTTGTGTGGAGGCTATATATACCCCTCCACCTCCTCTTCATTCGTGGAGAGAGCCATCAGAACACATACACAATTCCAACTCATATGTTCTGAGAGAGAACCACCTACTCATGTGTTGAGACCAAGATATTCCATTCCTACCATATGAATCTTTATCTCTAGCCTTCCCCAAGTTGCTTTCCACTCAAATCTTCTTTCCACAAAATCCAAATCCTATGAGAGAGAGTTGAGTGTTGGGGAGACTATCATTTGAAGCACAAGAGCAAGGAGTTCATTACCTACACACCATTTGTTACTTCTTGGATAGTGGTGTCTCCTAGATTGGCTAGGTGTTACTTGGGAGCCTTCGACAAGATTGTGGAGTTGAACCAAGGAGTTTGTAAGGGCAAGGAGATCGCCTACTTCGTGAAGATCTACCACTAGTGAGGCAAGTCCTTCGTGGGCGATGGCCATGGTGGGATAGATAAGGTTGCTTCTTCGTGGACCCTTTGTGGGTGGTTGCTTCTTCGTGGACCCTTCATGGGTGGAGCCCTTCGTGGACTCGCGCAACTGTTACCCTTTGTGGGTGGAGCCCTCCGTGGACTCGCGCAACCATTACCCTTCGTGGGTTGAAGTCTCCATCAACGTGGATGTAGGATAGCACCACCTATCCGAACCACGGGAAAAACATCCGTGTCTCCAATTGCGTTTGAATTCTCCAAACCCTTCCCTTTACATTCTTGCAAGTTGCATGCTTTACTTTCCGCTGCCAATATACTCTTTGCATGCTTGCTTGAATTGTGTGATGATTGCTTGACTTGTCCTACAATAGCTAAAATCTGCCAAGAACTAAAATTGGGAAAAGGTTAAGTTTTTATTTGGTCAAGTAGTCTAATCACCCCCCTCTAGACATACTTTCGATCCTACAAAGAGGAAACAAACATCAGGGATAATGCTCGATAGGTTAACTAAATCTAGAGGAGGAAAAATGGAGATCCGTTTTGAGGCAGGTTTAAAAAGGCCACGTGATGCTACAAAGTCAGCCAAGTTAGTATCAGAGGCAGCGGTTGCTGTTAGGTGTCATGTACGTATCCTCCCAACATGGATTCAGTACAGGAATGACAAAGACGAAACCCGGTTCATCATCTTCCTCGACCATTTATCTGTAAGTATGGTTATGTATGGAAACTAGTAATATCGTCTTGCTCTGTCCAATACTTTCTAGGTTGCTGATAATGAGACTCCCATAATTTTCAACAGATGAGGTTCAAGTTGGATAGCCAAGATGATGCAACCAGACAAGCTTGCACCCATGTTTTCAAGTCTGCTCTGCGACAGTATCGGTATAACTTGAGGAAAATTCACTTTGAAGGCAAGGCTAACAGTGAACTTGCCCAAACATCTCTAGTGGAAAATATATCTGATGAAGACTGGAGAGGCCTCGTTAAACACTGGTCTGATCCGAAGTATCAGGTACATTATATATATGTCATCAGATAACATGTTGAAGTCCTATTTACGCATGTGTCACACAAATCTATCTTCTTGTAGGTGAACTGTTCAAAGAACAAGGCCAACCATACGAAAGTGAAATTCCAACAGACGACAGGGTCTCGTAGCTATATTGCACACTGCGAGGCTCTTGTAATTAGCTGTTGTTTTACTCTTTTTGCTGTACCATATTATCAGATCTATATTGACTTGTTCCAAATGCAGAGGAAAGCCCGCAAGGACCAAAAAGTACCTGAACCAAATGTTGTGGAAATCTTCAAGGACTGTCACACCAGCAAGAAGAAGGGCATGATTACACCAGTCAAAGCCGATGTTGTAAGTCCTTAATCATCATGCTCTTTTAACTACTACTTACTCTGACTTGTGCCTTGAACTACATGGTTTGCAGCCAATGTCTATTACTCGTTTCAATTTTATACACAATTGTCTTAGCATATCATTGCACCTTACAAGGTTTAAAAGAGAGGAGTGATGTTCCTTTGATCTTGACCTGTAATCTAGTTCCATGCTGGACTTGCCCACACAATGTTACAATTGCCTGTTTGTCTGTTCTCAGTTGTTTTGTGATATGAATGACGTCATACTATGCTTACCATATTATAAACTTTGTCTGTTTATCCTTAGCCCTCAATACAATGTGAAGAAATAGACAATACATTAGCGATGGTACATGGTCATATGTTTGGAACCTGGTTTTATTATGTACTTTGCAATAAAATACAACTAATATTTTTCATGGGTTCACCAGAATAAGTTCTGTATATAGACCAAAGCTATCTTGTTTGGTTTTGTTGCCTCCTTAATATCTTCTGTTCTGGTACTACTAATGTAAAACCTCAACTTTTCAGCGAGCTATGGAAGAAATGGTGGAACCGCCACCTTCTGAAGGTGGTGAGGCAACTATAACCGCAATGTTAGCTCTTGCTGCAGTGGGTCAGTGCATGTCCACTAACAGTGCCAAAAGCACGTTCCTGCGTAATACTGGGTTGGTTGTTAAGGCAATATCGTCCAAACTGCCTCATGATCAAGATATGCAAGCTCAAAGCAATGTTGTATCTGTTCTCCAGACACAAGTCCATTCCCTAACAGAGACCCTTTGTGAAACAAGGAGAAACATTGCTCAATGTCGTCAAGATATGCATGGTTTTGAAACCAGACTATCAGACATTCGCTATGTTGTTCAGGAGCCTAGGGGAAATGAAGGCGAGGGTTATGGTGCTCCATCGGACAATACAGGATGAAAACGTAACAGTCAGGTCAAAGGAACTGAGCTTCTGAACTTCTGGTGGTGCATTTATCTGCTAGACTGTTAAGTTTTATGCCAACCTTCCTTTCGTTATATAGTTGTAATTTGTTTTGGTGTGATACAAAAATTATTCTTAACGTGCAGCCACCGCCTGAAGAAAACAGCAAGCCATTTTTGTATAGTGTAGGGTGCTCCCTATATTTGCACTGGTGGCGATCTTTGATGCCGAGTGGATGTAATCTGCGCAATCGCCTTAATAGCCTAGCGTTAGTTTCGGCCTTATTTATTTCCTAGTCTTCTTTTTCCCTGGTTTGCTAGTGGCCGCAACTACCATGGGCCATATACAGGTCGTAGGATCCATGGGTCTCCTACGGGCCGTCGATAAATGGGCCTGTAATCGGTGGGCCTCGGGCCGTTGGATAAATGGGTCTACATGGGCCATAATCGGGCGTAATTGGTATCGGCCCAGCATGGTAACAGGCCGTTAACAGGCCATCGGACAGCAAAGGCTTAATTCTGTCACAGTCATAATGGGTCGTTAATGGGCCAGAATATAGGACGGGCTGGAAACGGCGCAACGGGTTAACAGGCCAGAAACGGGCCGACTCTTGCCATGGGCCGAATTTGGCCCATTAGGGTAACAGGCCAGTAACAGGCTAACTCTTGCCATGGGCCGAATTTGGCCCATTAGTGGAACAGGCCAGTAATGCACCGACTCTTGCCATGGGCCGAATTTGGCCCATTAGGGGAACAGGCCAGTAACGGGCCAGAAGTAATCGAGGGCCGAAAAGGAGCCCAAGAATGTATGGGCCATCAACAAGCCGAAAGCTAACACGGGCTGGAAATGGCCCATGTAAATCACGGGCCGTTAACGGGTATAAAGAAAATTACTGTTCATTATGGGCTAGAGTCACCGTGGGCCTTTATCTGGGCCGCCCTATTATGGCACACGAAAATCTTGTGGGCCTTTACCTGGGACGGCCCATTATGGCATGTGAAATCTTGTGGGCCTTTAGCTGGGCCAGCCCATTATGGTCCACAAAATCTCGTGGGCCTTTAGCTGGGCCGACCCATTATGGTCCGCAAAATCTTGTGGGCCTTTAGTTGGGCCGGCCCATTTAAACTTGTTGGGCCGTGCCACGTGTCGACGTATCATAGGCACCTTCTGTCCAGTGAGAGGATGACATCTATCCAGTGAGAGGATGACATCTGTCCCGACGATGAGCCGACACGTGTTTCCTCTAGCCAATGATGATTTTACACGTGGAAAATCCCCATTGGTCGGGGCTGTTAACGGGTTATCGGATCCAAAACCCGACCCGGTAGCTTAACGGCGTTCCGTTACGGTGGATGCCACATGTCAGTCAGCCTTGACGAAAGCACTTCTGTGATGCGCAATTTATCGTCATGGAAGTGGACACTTCCGTGATGATAATTTTGGTAATGTCATGGAACACTTCTACGACAGCACAGGTATGACTATCTTGATTCTGTCATAAATTTGTCATGGATGTACATTCATGACAAAAAATGCGACCTACTGTGACAAACACGTATCATCACGAAAGTGTATTTTTTTGTAGTGCTACTAGCTATGGACCCGTAGGTCGGTGGTAAACTACTCACGCTTCATAGGAAGGGCAATAGAGTTGATGTAGAAGCCCTCCATGATCGAATCCCCCTCTTGCAGGGTGTCGGAAAAAGTCCTAGATGGGATCTCATGGGTACCGAAGGTTACGGCGGTGGAAAAGTATTGTTGGACACTTTTGGTCATTTGGGAATATTTCTGAATTTATAGGCCGAAGATTAGGGTTGGAGGACTCCTGTGGGGCCCAGAAGCCAGGGGCGCCCCCCCTAGGGCGCGCACTGAGGGCTTGTGGAGCCCTCGGGACTCTTCTGATTTCCTCTCCAAGTCCTACGTGTGTCTTCTGGTCCAAGAAAAATCATCGTAATGTTTTATTCCGTTTCGACCCTGTTTGATATTCCTTTTCTTTAAAACACAAAAAGAAGGAAAAACAGAAACTGGCACTACACTCTGGGTTAATAAGTTAGTCACAAAACAATATAAAATATCATATTAATGCATATAAAACATCCAAAACAGATAATATAATAGCATGGAACAATAAAAAATTATAGATACGTTGGAGACGTATCATAAGTCTGTATAAAACCATATGCTTTGATCACGTCATCAAAAGTGTATACTCCAACTCCCAGATGCTTGCACCAGCCCATAGATGGATCGCTGGAGTTTGCACACTTGGTTAGCACCTTTAGGATCGACCAAACCTTCTGGTTGCATCATATACAACTCTTCTTTAAGAAATCCATTAAGGAATCCAGTTTGGCCATCCATTTGCCAGATTTCATAATTATAAAATGCGACAATTGCTAACATGATTCACACTGACTTAAGCATAGCTACGGGTGAGAAAGTCTCATCGTAGTCAACCCCTTGAACTTGTCGAAAACCTTTTGTGACGAGTCGAGCTCTGTAGATAGGGACATTACCATGAGCGTCTCTCTTCTTCTTAAAGATCCATTTATTCTCAATGGCTTGCCGATCATCGGGCAAGTCTACCAAAGTCCATACTTTGTTCTCATACATGGATCCTATCTCATATTTCATGTCCTCAAGCCATTTATCGGAATCTAGGCTCATCATAGCTTCTTCATAGTTCGTAGGTTCGCCATGGTCTAATAACATGACTTCCAGGACAGGATTACCGTACCACTCTGGTGCAGAACGTGCTCTGTTCGGCCTACGAGGTCTAGTAGTAACTTGATCCAAAGTTTCATGATGATCATCATTAGCTTCCTCTCCAGTTGGTGTAGGCATCACGGGAACGGTTTTCTCTGATTTGCTACTTTCCAATTCGAGAGAAGGTACAATTAGCTCATCAAGTTCTACTTTCCTCCCACTCACTTCTTTTGAGAGAAACTCCTTCTCTAGAAAGGACCCATTCTTGGCAACAAAGATCTTTCCTTCAGACCTGTGATAGAAGGTGTACCCAATTGTTTCCTTAGGGTATCCTATGAAGACGCACTTCTCCGATTTGGGTTCAAGCTTATCAGGCTCAAGCCTTTTGACATAAGTGTCGCATCCCCAAACTTTAAGAAACGATAGCTTAGGTTTCTTGCCAAACCATAGTTCATACGGTGTCATGTCAACAGATTTAGACGGTTGCCTATTTAACGTGAATACAACTATCTCTAATGCATAACCCCAAAACGATAGTGGTAAATTGGTAAGAGACATCATAGAACGCACCATATCTAATAAAGTACGGTTACAGCGTTCGGAGACACCATTATGCTGTGGTCTTCCAGGTGGCATGAGTTGTGAAACAATTCCACATTGTTTTAAATGAAGGCCAAACTCGTAACTCAAATATCCGCCTCCGCAATCAAATTGTAGAAACTTTATTTTCTTACTACGATGATTCTCCACTTCACTCTAAAATTCCTTGAACTTTTCAAATGTTTCAGACTTGTGTTTCATCAAGTAGATATATCCATACCTACTCAAATTATATGTGAAGGTCAGAAAATAACGATAGCCACTGCATGCCTCAACACTCATCGGACCAGATCCATCGGTATGTATTATTTTCTATAACTCATTAGCTCGCTCCATTGTTCGAGAGAACAGAGTTTTAGTCATCTTGCCCATGAGGCATGGTTCACAAGTATCAAATGATTCATAATCAAGTGATTCCAAAAGTCCATCTGCATGGAGTTTCTTCATGCGCTTTACACCAATACGACCAAAATGGCAGTGCCACAAGTATGTTGCACTATCATTATCAACTTTGCATCTTTTGGCATCAATATTACGAATATGTATATCACTACGATCGAGATTCAACAAGAATAGACCATTCATCAAGGGTGCATGACCATAAACGATATTACTCATATAAATAGAACAACCATTATTCTCTGATTTAAATGAATAATCGTCTCACAATAAACAAGATCCATATATAATGTTCATGCTCAATGCTGGCACCAAATAACAATTATTGAGGTCTAAAACTAATCCCAAAGGTAGATGTAGAGGTAGTGTGCCGACGGCGATCACATCGACCTTGGAACCATTCCCGACGCGCATCGTCACCTCGTCCTTAGCCAATCTTCATTTATTTTGTAGCTCCGATTTCGAGTTACAAATATGAGCAACCGAACCAGTATCAAATACTCAGGTACTACTACGAGCATTAGTAAGGTACACATCAATAACATGTACATCAAATATACCTTTGTTCAATTTGCCATCCTTCTTATCCGCCAAGTATTTGGGTAGTTCCGCTTCTAGTGACCATTCCCTTTGTAGTAGAAGCACTCAGTTTCAGGCTTGGATCCAGCTTTGGGCTTCTTCACGGGAGCGGCAACTCGGTTGCCATCTTCTTGAAGTTCCCTTTCTTTCCCTTGCCCTTTTTCTTGAAACTAGTGGTCTTGTTAACCGTCAACACTTGATGCTCCTTCTTGATTTCTACCTCCATGGCCTTTAGGATTGCAAAGACCTCAGGATTGTTTTCGTCATCCCTTGCATATTATAGTTGATCACGGAGCCTTTGTAGCTTGGTGGCAGTGATTGAAGAACTCTGTCAATAAAACTCTCAACTGGAAGATCAATCCCCATATGAGTCAAGTGGTTATGATACCCAGACATTTTGAGTATCTGTTCACTGATATAACTATTCTCCTCCATCTTGCAGCTATAGAACTTGTTGGAGACTTCATATCACTCAATCTGGGCATTAGCTTGAAATATCAACTTCAGCTCTCGGAACATCTCATATACTCTATGATGTTCAAAACGTCTTTGAAGTCCCGGTTCTAAGTCGTAAAGCATGGCACACTGAACTATCGAGTAGTCATCAGATCGAGTCTGCCAGATGTTCATAACATCTGCAGTAGCTCCTGCGGCAAGTCTGTCACCTAGTGGTGCGTCAAGAAAATAATTTTTCTGTGTAGAAATGAGGATAATCCTCAAGTTACGGACCCAGTCCGTGTAGTTGCTACCATCATCTTTCAACTTAACTTTCTCTAGGAATGCATTAAAATTTAGGGGAATGGTAGCACGGGCCATTGATCTACAACATAGATATGCAAATACTATCAGGACTAAGTTCATGATAAATTAAGGTCAATTAATCAAATTAATAATGAACTCCCACTTAAATAAACATACCTCAAGTTATCTAAGTGATACATGATCCAAATCAACTAACCCATGTCCGATCATCACATGAGATGGGGTAGTCCTCAATGGTGAACATCTCTATGTTGATCATATCTACTATATGACTCAAGTTGGACCTTTCGGTCTCTAGTGTTCTGAGACCATATATGTACATGCTAGGCTTGTCAAGTTTCACCCAAGTATTATGTGTGTGCAAGGCTCCCTTACACCCGCTGTATGTGAACGTAGAGTCTATCACACCCGATCATCACTAGGTGCTTCAAAATGATGGACTTTGACAATGGTGCACACTCGGGGAGAACACTTTTATCTTGAAATTTAGTGAAGGGATCATCTTATAGTGCTACCTTGTTCGAAGCAAAATAAGATGCATAAAGGATAAACATCACATGCAATCAAAATATGTGACATGATATGGCCATCATCATCATGTGCTTTTAATCTCCATCTCCAAAGCATCATCATGATCTCCTTCGTCACCAGCTCGACACCTTGATCTCCATCATTACGTCGGGGTCGTCTCGCCAACTATTGCTTCTACAACTATTGCTAATGCATAGCGATAAAGTAAAGCAATTACATGGCACTTGCATTTCATAAAATAATTAAGACACAACCCTAAGGCTCTTGCCGGTTGTCGATATTACAAAACATGATTATCTCATACAACAACGTATATCACATCACGTCTTGACCATATCATATGACAACATGCCCTGCAAAAACAAGTTAGACGTCTTCTACTGTGTTGTTGCAAGTTTTACGTGGCTGCTACGGGCTTCTAGCAAGAACCATTCTTAACTACGCAAAAACCGCAATAGTGATTATCAAGTTTGCTATTTTAACCTTTTTCAAGGACCGGCCATAGTCAAATTCAATTCAACTAAAGCAGGAGAAACAGACACCCGCGATCCACCTTTATGCAAAAAAGTTGCATGTCAGTCGGTGGAACCAGTCTCATGTGCGTGGACATGTAAGGTTGTTCCAGGCGCTTCATCCCACAATACCACCAAATCAAAATAAGACGTTGGTGGTAAGAAGTATGACTATCAGCGCCCACAACTCCTTTGTGTTCTACTTGTGCATATCAACTATGCATAGACCTGGCTCTGATACCACTATTGGGGAACGTTGCATGGAAAACAAAAAAAATTCTACGCACATGCAAGATCTATCCATGGAGATGCATAGCTACGAGAGGGGAGAGTGTGTCTACATACCCTTGTAGACCGCAAGCGGAAGCATTTATTAACGCAGTTGATGTAGTTGAACTTCTTCGCAATCCAACCGATCAAGTACCAAACGTACGACACCTCGCGTTCAAAGAAGGATCCAGATAGATGGGTGTTTGTGCATGTCTGTGTGTGTTTGTGCACGCGTGTGTGTGTGTGTGGGGTGTATGTGGAGAAGAGAGACCACTAATGAAGGAAACCTAGTATAGGGAAGGGGGAATGGTGTGACATATGTGTCAAAGAGAGACAAAGGCATGTGTAGTAGTGGGATAGCATGGGTGCGTGCGGGGAGCAGACTATTTGGAAGAGACGTCGAGTGTGTGTGGGAGAGGGGTGTGGGAGCGAGAAAGAGAGAGAGAGAGAGGGGGGGGAGAGGGGTCGTTTGTGTGCAGAAGTGGTGTATAGATAGGGAGACAATGTTGATGTTGTTTGAAAGTGGCCTATGTACAGATACACAAGGGAAGCGAGTCATCGTGTGTGTGATAGGGACTTCATGAGAGATATAGAATAGATGGTGTAGAGAACAACGTGCGAGATTGAGAATGATGATACATTAGGGAGCTATGGAAAGAGTGACGACCTATATGTATATAGGGAAGGTGTTGGGCGGGTCTGCATGTGGAAGAGATAGAAAGAGGAGAGTGGTTCACAAGGAGACAAAGTGTGCTTGTTCGCAGTGGGGGTGGTGTGTGATAACCCACAAGTATAGGGGATCACAACAGTTTTCGAGGGTACAGTATTCAACCCAAATTTATAGATTCGACACAAGGGGAGCCAAAGAATATTTGAAGGTATTAGCAGCTGAGTTGTCAATTCAACCACACTTGGAGATTAATTATCTACAGCAACGTGATCAGTAGCAAAGTAATATGATAGTTTTGATAATAGTAGTAGCAGTAATGGTAACGGTAACAGTGATAGCAATAGTTTTGTAGCAAGTGTAATAGTGATGCTAGCAGTAGTAACTTAGCAAGAACAATATAAGATAAATTCGTAGGCATTGGATTGGTGACTTCTTGGATGATATTCATCATGAGACAGTTATAACCTAGGGCGATACGGCACTAGCTCCAGTTTGTCGATATAATGTAGGCATGTATTTCGTAAATAGTCATACGTGCTTATGGAAAGAACTTGCATGACATCTTTTGTCCTACCCTTCCGTGGCAGCGGGGTCCATATTGGAAACTAAGGGATATTAAGGCCTCCTTTTAATAGAGAACCGAAACAAAGCATTAACATAGTGAATACATCACACTACGGTCATCACCGGGAGTGGTCCCGGTTATTGTCACTCCGGGGTTGCCAGATCATAACACGTAGTAGCTGACTATAACTTGCAAGATCGGATCTAGAACATGGATATAATGGTGATAACATAAACAATTCAGATCTGAAATCATGGCACCTAGGCCCAAAGTGACAAGCATTAAGCATGGCAAAGTCATAGCAACATCAATCTTACAACATAGTGGATACTAGGGATCAAGCCCTAACAAAACTAACTCAATTACATGATGAATCTCATCCAACTCCTCACCAACCAGCGAGCCTACGAAGGAATTACTCAATCCCGGTGGGGAGCATCATGGAATTGGCGATGGAGAAGGGTTGGTGATGACGAAGAACGAAGATCCCGCTCTCCAGAGCCCCAAACGGACTCTAGATCTGGCCTCCCGAGGAAGAACAGAAGGTGGCGGTGGCTCCATCTCATGGATCGCGATAATTCTTTCTCCTTGATTATTTTCTAGAAAAATAGGATTTTATAGCGTTGGTTTCAAGGTCTGCAGGGCCACCAGGTGGGCACAACACACCTGGGCGCGCCAGGAGAGCGGGGTGCGCCCTAGTGGGTTGTGCTCACCTAGGTGCCCCCTATGGTGGGTCTTGACTCCAGAAATTCTTATTATTGATATAAAAAATCCTTGCACAGTTTCATTCCATTCTGAGAACTTTTATTTCTGCACAAAAGCAACACCATGGTAGTTCTGCTGAAAACAACGTCAGTCCGGGGTTAGTTTCATTCAAATCATGCAAATTAGAGTCCAAAACAAGAGGAAAAGCATTAGGAAAAGTAGATACGTTGGAGACGTATCAACTCCCCCAAGCTTAAACCTTTGCTTGTCCTCAAGCAATTCAGTTGATAAACTGAAAGTGAAAAAGAAAAACTTTTACGAACTCTTTTGCTCTTGTTTGCATAAATAAGCTTAAACAACACCCAGGTTTTCAGCCAACATTATAACTAACCATGCCGACAATAACTCTTAAAGATTATATTAACTCATATCAATGACATAATCAGCTAGCGAGCAATAATAAGACATCTCAAACGGCAACACATTGTCAAAACAACCATGATATAATATGACAATAGTGGTATCTCGCTAGCCCTTTCTGAGACCGCAAAACATAAATGCAGAGCACCTCCAAAGTCCAAGCAGCGACTAAACATTGTAATTCATGGTAGAAAAGATCCAGTCATGATGCACCCAACATTAGCTACACACAATGCATAAGTCATGAGAGCTGTGCTCCCAGGTTCTAGCGCTTGTTTTAGAAGGTGATGACACAACATAAAAGTAAATAGATAGTCCCTTCGCAGAGGGAAGCAGTGATTTGCAGAGGTGCCAGAGCTCAAGTTTTAAAACAGAGTTAAATGGTATTTTGAGACATGCACCCTTCTCATTTACTTCACGACTATCATTTATCAATATCTCCCATGCTAAACAAGCTAGTGGTGGTTCCCAAGCGATAAAAAGTAAATGTTTTGACTCCATTGGGAGTTTTTGTTTGATTATTCGAGCGATTAACTCTTTTTGTATTTTGTAGTTTGGGACTGGGCATCCCTAATACCGCCCTTTTCTCGTGCGATGGCGAGTGAATAAACACTCGACATGAGAATAACCCGCTTATTATGGAAGATACCGACTACCTCCAGTCGTTCCATGAGCCATCCAAGCACACAAAAAGGATATATTTTTAGAAGTTGTTTAGAGGTGGCACATGCAAATTTACTTAGGATGGCAGGGTAATACCGCATATAGGTAGGTATGGTGGACTCATCTGGAATAACTTTGGGTTCAAGGTTTTTGATGTACAAGCAGAATCCCACTTAGTACAGGCGAAGGCTAGCAATTAGATTGAGAAGCGGCCAGCTAGAGAGCAACAACGATCATGATCATGCATTATGCATAAGTAACATTGGACACTAGCATGAGTAGGATATGAACACCATGAACATAAATATCATAGAGGCTATGTTGGTTTTGATTCAACTACATGCATGAACATGTGCCAAGTCAAGCCACTCGAACATTCAGAGGAGGATACCATATCATCATACTACATCACAATCATTTTAACGCAATGTTGATATCCAAGATAAATCATTATCACTCCCAGCTACTTATGCATGGCATGAGAAACTATAATCTCTAATTGTCATTGCAAACATGTTTAATCATAATGGGCTGAATCATGGATACTAGGTTAAACATATTTACACAAACAGAACAAGTCAAGTTCATACCAGTTTCTCTCTGCCACAACCAGTTTATCGAATATCATCATTATTGCCTTTCACTTGCACGACCAAATGATATGAAAATAATCATAGTGCAAGAGTGCCATGGACTAAGCTGGAATCTGCAAATATTTTATTCAACAGGAGAAGACAAGGTAAAATGGGCTCTTTATTAGTTAAACAATTATTCATATGAGAGCCACTCAACATTTTCATCATGGTCTTCTCCTCGGTACAACTCGAATAAAAGGAAAAGAAATTCAGAGAAACACACTGAAATATTTTTGGAGTTTTTGGTTTTCTTGAACAAGCAAATAAAAGGGAAAAGCAAAAGCGAGAAAAACTATTTACACGGGAAAACTACCAACAAGCAAAAGAAGAACAAGGAAATCTTTTTGGGTTTTCTTTTTAATACTACAACTAAGCATGCGTGGAAAGTAAACTAGCTACAACTATTTTTTTTGTTTTTTCCAAAGTTTTTCAAACACACAAGAAGAAAGCAAGAAAAGAGTAAAATTTAAACATGGATGATACAATGAAAAAGTGTGAACACCGACAAGATTAATAAGTGGACATGAATGTAATGTAGGTGAGAACACATACTCCCCGAAGCTTAGGCTTTTGGCCTAACTTGGTAATCGATCAGAAGTCTGGATGGTAGTAGGGATATTGAGGAGCGAGCATCCACTGATCCCACTGCGGAGGCTCCTCCTCTGCCTCTGCAGCAGCCTGAGCGTTCTGGTAGGCGATGATGTCCGCAGGCATGATCCTATATCCGCCCCTGGCAACAGAATCAAACAAAGCAGGAGGAGGCAATGGAATACTATCACGAGTTTCAATGTGAAAAACCAGGTTATAAGGAATAGGAATGTTAGGAGACTCTTTATCAGTGAAATGGTGGTGATCCATGGCAGCATGGTCTAGGTAAACCTTGGTCAGAGGATAATCATGAGTGCGTATCTCAACCTCGAAGTGAGCCGCCAAACGAGTAGCATAAATCCCACCATGAATTTTACCTTTGATTTATTAAGGTGGAGGCGACAAGCCACAATAGCTCCCAAGCTATAAGTTTTGTCGCCCTCTAATGCACGATGCAAAACAACAAGGTCTGGTGAGCTGAGTGCACCCACCTTCTCCCTAGCAAGCAAGCATTTTGCAATGAAAAGAGCAAAGTAATGAACCACAGGAAAATGCAAGCCAGCGGCAGTGATAGCTGACACCCCTCTCTCATCTCCCACTGTCAAAGTGCGATAAAAAGCCTCAAACTCAGCCGGCCTAGGCTCGGCCAAGCTCCCATCAGAAGGGATCATGCATATGTTACAAAATTCAGTAAGTGGTATCTGATGGTTTTCAGCATATAAATCAAAGCTCACTTCAGGAGGATTATTCCTAGGCAGGAAAGTAAAGCTCTGAACAAAGATGTTTGTGAGGATTTGATGTTGTTCACACTCATCTGCGATGAAGTCGGTGAGGCCTACATTAGCAGCATATTGCATGAACTCCTGAAGAATCCAGCCTCTTCCAAGAATGGGGTGTGCAGCCATTCACACGGGCGTACTTCCACCAACCTCCGAGGATGAAGATCACTATCAGAGGACTCCCTAATAACACCCTTGGAGTTCTTCTTGGAGCCCAACTTCCTGAAGATATTCATGGTTTTCCTATGAACAAAATTCTGAAATTTATTAGCCCACAAAATTTTCTCAACAAAAATTCACAAAAATGATACCAACTACTCATAGGGATACATGGAGGCCAAAGCAAGCATTCAAACTACTTAGAACACTAAGAATTCAACATGCAAGCTCATCTATAGCAGCACCAAGAGTAGCTAATTATTCAAAATATAAACCACTAAAACAAAAACTAATTGGACAAATGGTGGGGTCACATACCAAGCAACAATCCCCCGAAACAGTTTCGGAAACGGAGCTTCGAGCAAAGAGATTGAAATCAACGGGTTTGAGAGCAAGAACACGGAAGAGAGAGCAATGGAGATTTTTTTTTGGAGGTAAGTGATGATGTGGTGTAAAGAGATAAGTGAGGGGGGCACGTGGGGACCACAACCCACCAGGGCGCGCCTGGGGGTCCTGGCGCACCACCTTCCTTTGATGTTATTTGCACCAAAAATTCTTAAATATTCAGAAAAAATCATATAAAATTTTCAGGGCATTCCGAGAACTTTTATTTTTGGATCATTTTTTATTGCACGGGAAAATCAGAAAATAGACCAAACAAGACATTTTATTTTATTTAACTAATAAAAATAGAGAATAAAAAGTAGGGACAAAAAGTAGTGCTTACTAAATTCATCAACTTCATACAACTCAAAAATGATCCATTAATAAGGTTGATCAAGTCTTATTAACAACCACTTTTGATTAGCATGAAACCGAAGAACTTTCGTAAATCACTAAGTTACCTAAATGGGTATATGAATGTCCCCAACAATAAGCATTTCATAATTCTTTTTTACAGTAGGTAGAGGTATTTGAAAACTTCCAATAGTGATTGTCGGGGATTTTTCAATAACATTAATACCATTCACTTGGAATTGTTTCTTCGGAAAGTGCACCGTATGCTCATTACCATTGATATGAAAAGTGACCTTGCTTTTATTGCAATCAATAACAGCCCCTGCAGTATTCAAGAAGGGTCTACCAAGGATAATCGACATGTTGTCGTCCTCGGGCATCTCAAGTATAACAAAGTCAGTCAAAATAGTAACATTAGCAACAACAACGGGCACATCCTCACAATACCGATAGGTATGGCAGTTGATTTATCAGCCATTTGCAAAGATATTTCAGTAGGTGTGAGTTTATTCAAATCAAGTCTTTTATATAAAGAGAAAGGCATAACACTAACACCAGCTCCTAAATCACACAAAGCAGTTTTCACATAATTCTTTTGATGGAGCAATGTATAGTTGGTATTCCCGGATCTCCAAGTTTTTTAGGTACTCCATCTTTAAAAGTATAATTAGCAAGCATAGTGGAGATTTCAGCTTCCGGTATTTTTCTCTTATTTGTGATGATGTCTTTCATATACTTTCCATAAGGAGGCATTTTCAAGATATCAGTCAAGCGAGTACGCAAAAAGATTGGCCTCAGCATTTCAGCAAAGCATTCAAATTCTTCTTCATCATTCTTTTTAGTTGACTTAGGTGGAAAAGGCATTGGTTTTTGAACCCACGGTTCTCTTTCTTTACCGTGTTTTCTAGCAATGAAGTCTCTTTTATCATACCTTTTATTCTTAGGTTGTGGGTTATCAAGATCAACAGGTGGTTCTATCTCAACATCATTGTCTAGTTCTTTATTATTTGGTTGAGAGTCTTCATGAACATCAGCATTATCTTTTTCATTATCACTAGGTGGATGTTCATTACCAGACTGAGTTTCAGCATCAAAGATAGAAGTTTCATTATCATTATTAGGAGGTTTCTCTATTTCAGGTTCACTAGGATCATTCTTCTTTTCTTTTTCTTTTTCTTTTTCTTTTTATTTTTAGAAGAACTAGGTGCAGTAGTGTTGGCTCTTTGTGAATGTTGTTCAATTCTTTTTGGGTGTCCCTCAGGATAAAGTGGTTCCTGAGTCATTTTACCTCCTCTAGTTGCAACTCTAACAGCAAAGTCATGCATATTATTATTCATTTCATCAAGCAACTCTCTTTGAGATTTAGCAACTTGTTCTAACTGAGTTTGAACCATAGAAGCATGCTTTGCAACACCTCTAACATCATTTGATATTCTAAATAACAAGCCACTGAAGCGAGCAATCATATCAGAATTGCATTTCAATTGTTTCATAACATTTGCATTGAAGTGATCTTGTTTTCTAATATAATTTTGAAACTCATAAAGGCATTGGCTAGGATGCATATTGTGAGGATTATAATTATCATTGAATTTCATAATAGAATTTACCTCTACCACCTTAGGAGGTGGTGGTGTATTAAGCCCATGTATTTCTTCAATAGGAGATAAAATTTTAACATCCTCGGCTTTAATACCTTTTTCCTTCATAGATTTATTTGCCTCTTGCATATCTTCAGGATTGAGATATAATATACCCCTCTTCTTCGGAGTGGGTTTAGGCGGTGGTTCAGGAAGAGTCCAATCATCATAATTTTTCAATATATTATTCAATAATTCTTCAGCTTGTCCAATAGTTCGTTCCCTCAAAACACAACCATCACAACTATCTAGGAAGTCCCTAGAAGCATCGGTTAGTCCATTATAGAAGATATCAAGTATTTCATTTTTCTTAAGAGGATGATTAGGCAAAGCATTAAGTAATTGGCAAAGCCTCCCCCAAGCTTGTGGGAGACTCTCTTCGTTAATTTGAACAAAGTTAAATATTTTCTGCAAGGCAACTTGTTTCTTATGAGCTGGGAAATATTTTCAGAGAAGTAATAAATCATATCCTAGGGACTATGCACACAACCAGGAGCAAGAGTATTGTACCAAGATTTAGCATCAACCTTTAATGATAAAGGAAACAATTTGAGAATAAAGTAGTAGCGAGTTTTCTCATCATGAGTAAAAAGAGTGGCTATGTCATTCAACTTAGTAAGATGTGCCACAACAGTTTCAGTTTCATAACCATGGAAAGGATCAGATTCAACCAAAGTAATTAACTCTGGGTCGATAGAGAATTCATAATCCTTATCATCAATAAATATAGGTGAAGTAGCAAACTTAGGATCACATTTCATTCTAGCATTCAGAGATTTTTCTTTATACTTGCATAATAATTTCTCTAGATCATCTCTATCTCTGCAAGCAAGAATATCTCTAGTTGTTTATTCACTCATAACATAACCTTCCGATACCTTAGGCAATTCATATCTAGGAGGGCTAGTTCTAGCAGGTGTTTCAGGAGTTCCAGCTTCAAGCTCGTCATAAAATTCAACAACATCATATTGTATAACTTGAGCAATTTGTTTATCAAGAAATTCACCAAGTGGCACATCATCATTATCAAGCAAGGTACTAGCATCATCATAAGCATTATCCATAGCAGAAGAGCATCATCAATAACTTACGACATATTAGAATTGATAGCATGTGGTGGTGTTGCAAGTTTACTTATAATAGAAGGTGAATCTAAAGCAGAACTGGATGGTAGTTCCTTACCTCCCCTCATCTTTGAGGGAAAAATCTTAGTCTTGGCATCCTTCAAATTCTTCATAGTGATAATATGATAATAATCCCAAGTGACTCAAGAAATATAGCTATGCTCCCCAGCAACAGCGCCAGAAAAAGGTCTTGATAACCGACAAGTATAGGGGATGGCAACAGTTTTCGAGGGTAGAGTATTCAACCCAAATTTATAGATTCGACGCAAGGGGAGCCAAAGAATATTTGAAGGTATTAGCAGCTAAGTTGTCAATTCAACCACACCTGGAGATTAATTATCTGCAGCAACGTGATCAGTAGCAAAGTAATATGATAGTTTTGATAATAGTAGTAGCAGTAAAGGAAACGGTAACAATGATAGCAACAGTTTTTTAGGAAGTGTAACAGTGATGATAGTAGTAGTAACTTAGCAAGAACAATATAAGATAAATTCGTAGGCATTGGATCGGTGACTTGTTGGATGATATTCATCATGAGACGGTTATAACCTAGGGCGATATGGCACTAGCTCCAGTTCGTCGATATAATGTAGGCATGTATTCCGTAAATAGTCATACGTGCTTATGGAAAGAACTTGCATGACATCTTTTGTCCTACCCTTCCGTGGCAGCGGGGTCCATATTGGAAACTAAGGGATATTAAGGCCTCCTTTCAATAGAGAACCAGAACAAAGCATTAACACATAGTGAATACATGAACTCCTCAAACTACGCTCATCGCTGGGAGTGGTCCTGGTTATTGTCACTCCGGGGTTGCCGGATTATAACACATAGTAGGTGACTATAACTTTCAAGATCGGATCTAGAACATGGATATAATGGTGATAACATAAATCGGTTCAGATCCAAATCATGGCACCTGGGCCCAAAGTGACAAGAATTAAGCATGGCAAAGTCATAGCAACATCAATCTTAGAACATAGTGGATACTAGGGATCAAGCCCTAACAAAACTAACTCGATTACATGATGAATCTCATCCAACTCCTCACTGACCAGCGAGCCTATGAAGGAATTACTCACTCCCGGTGGGAAACATCATGGAATTGGCGATGGAGAAGGTTTGGTGATGACGAAAAACGAAGATCCCCCTCTCTGGAGCCCCAAACAGACTCCAGATCTAGCCTCCCGAGGAAGAAAAGAAGGTGGCGGTGGCTCTGTCTCATTGATCGCGATAATTCTTTCTCCCTGATTTTCCCCCTAGAAAAATAGGATTTTATAGCATCGGTTTCAGGGTCTGCGGGGCCACCAGGTGGGCACAACCCACCTCGGCGCGACAGGAGAGGGGGGCGTGCCCTGGTGGGTTGTGCTCACCCAGGTGCCCCCTCTGGTGGGTCTTGGCTCCAGAAATTCCTATTATTGATATAAAAAATCCTCGCAAAGTTTCGTTCCATTCCGAACTTTTATTTCTGCACAAAAACAACACCATGATAGTTTTGCTGAAACAGCATTAGTCCGGGGTTAGTTTCATTCAAATCATGCAAATTAGAGTCCAAAGCAAGGGGAAAGGCGTTAGGAAAAGTAGATATGTTGGAGACGTATCAGTTACTCATATGGGCCAAAACGTGGGCCTATAATCATTTTGGGCCATTAGCAGGTCTAAACGTATAGTAGTTTTCCGCCTTTAACATGCCGAGTAAAGTTCTGGCCAGCTGGGCAGAGAATACCATGGGATTTTAACAGGCTAAAAACTAGATGGGCTAGCGTTGAGCCGAAAAATTCACAGGCCAATACAGGCCGAAAATCCCTAAGGCCCATGTTTGGCCCAAATAGGACGAGCCATTAACAGGCCAAAATATATCTCGGGCCTATTTTGGCCCAATAAAATTATGGGCTTTAAGCAGGACGGTATCAACGCGGGTGTAGGCCCAATAGTGTCATGGGACATTATCGGATGGGCTGTAAGCAGGCCAGATTCAACGCCGGTTGTAATTAGGCCCAACTATTACACGGGCCATTAACAGGCCAATAGGCCAATTGGGCTAAAATTTATCCACGAAGACTACAGGCTGTTAAGTGGCCTAAAGTTACTTCGGAGAAGAAATAGCTCAGTTTCTGCATGGGCCGTTAAATGGCCTAAAGTTAAACCGGGCTGACAACGTCCCAGATGCACCACAAGCCACTAACAGGCCGAAACTATTATCGAGCCGAACTGTTAAACGGGCATTTAACAGGCTGAAATACAACCTGGCTTAGAATGGTCCCAAAAGAATAGTGGCCTGTTAACGGGCCTGATCCAGTATGAGCCATAATTTGGCCCAAAACACGGTAGGCCGTGAACGGGCCTGATCTGATATGGGCCTCAATTTGACCCAAAACATGACAGGTTGTTAACGGGCCAGCCCACTAGTGTCTGAAAAAATATGGTGGGCCTTTAGCTGGGCCGGCCTTTTCACCTTAAATGGGCCACTATTGGGTCGTGCCACGTGTTGACGTATCATAGGCGTCTTCCGTCCATTGTAGGTATGACATTTGTCCCAACGATGAGCTGACACGTGCATTATCCGGCGAATGAGAATTTTACACGTGGAAAATCCCCATTGGTCGGGGCTGTTAACGGGTTACCGGATCCAAACCGGAACACGATAGCTTAACGGTGACCCGTTATGGTGGATGCCACGTGTCGGTCACCCTTGACGAAAGCACTTCTATGACGCATGATTTATCGTCATGGAAGTGGACACTTCCGTGATGATAATTTTGGTAATGTCATGGAACACTTCTATGACAACACAGGTATGACTATCTTGATTCTGTCATAAAATTGTCATGGATGTACATGCATGACAGAAAACGTGACATATTGTGACAAACACGTATCATCACGAAAGTGTATTTTTTTTAGTAGTGAGGGTTCGAAAACATTGTCTCTAGCACCCACCACTTCTTCTGGACGCACAAGGGACATGAAGTGTCATATATGCAAAGCTGGTAGGCACTTGATGAAGAACTGCCCAAATAAACGAACATTCATTGTGCGGGAAGATGGTGAGTACTCCTTTGCTAGTGATTTGGATGAAGATACTCGTGCTATGCTTGCCACTAATAATGTAGGTGACACTAAGGAGCATGACACGGAGGAGATACATATTAATGTTGATATGGCAGATTAGTACCCAAGCCTTGTAACCATGCGGGTACTTAGTGCCCAGGTGGGGCATGCTGAGTTACATCAATGCCATAATCTTTTTCAAACTAAGTTTGTTGTCAAAGGGCATTCAGTTCGTGTGATCATTGATGGTGGGAGCTGCAATAATTTGGCGAGTACAGAGATGGTAGAGAAGCTTTGCCTCACAACTACGATACACCCCCATCCATATTACATTCAATGGTTCAACGACTGTGGTAAGTAGAAGGTAACACGTCATGTAAGAGTACATTTTACACTTGGTTCATATGATGATTATGTTGACTGTGATGTTGTACCTATGCAAGCTTGTTATTTATTGTTAGGTCGACCTTGGCAATATAATAATAGTGTGACCCATCATGGTATAACAAATTCATATACTCTCATGTTCGAACGAAAAAACCATTAACTTGCTTCCTATGACTCTTGATGAAATACTAAATGATGGGAAAGCTAAATCAATGGATCATGCTACGCATAGTATGCTTACTGTCAATTCTGAGATTTTTCCCTTGAGTGTTCCAACTTCTGAACTGGACATACTGCATGCTCACATAGTTCATTTGTGTCCCCATAATTCATGTATAGACTCTGTGTGGGATACTTATCATGATATTCCTAATGGTGCTATTACAAATATATCACACCCTCATGAGCTAACGCCTTTGGAATAGCCTATATACGTTGCATGTATTTTTGCTTTGCTCTATTGTGTGTTCCAGATAAATGCAAGCCGAGGATGGCTTTGTTTTCAAGAAAGGGAGGATGATGTGGACATAAGTTATCATAGAGATGTCCATAAATATTATATGAAATATTTTTCAATCATTTGACATGGACCTATGACTAGAGCACGTACACACCGATTAAACCATCGGTTACTTTTGTTTCTCGGTACATCTAATTTATTTCGTAAGAACTCGATGCTGCTTTAATTTGGATTTACTTGTACTCAGGAACGAAGGGATCAGAGAGTCAAGGAGAGATGCTCACTTAGAGATGGGAGATGGAGATGCATGCACCTTACATTCACAAGAAGGAAAACTAATTGCATGCATGTTCCTTGTCAATCCATCCATCATGCATGCAACGTCCAAGTGCATAAGACCACAAGCTCTAGACTTTGCTCCAAGTTTCAAAATTATCCATGCATGGGGTGTCTCAAGACCTGTTGGTGCATCATGAGTTTCACATTGGGCCCGCAAAATCAATTAAGCCGCCCTGCTGTGTTCGTCCTCCCTACGGCCCTGCTTTGTGGACCAACGTGCAAGGTGATACGTCTCCAACATATCTATAATTTTTTATTGTTCCATGCTATTATATTATTTGTTTTGGATGTTAATGGGCTTTATTTTACACTTTTATATTATTTTTGGGACTAACCTACTAACCCAAGGCCTGGTGCAAATTGTTGTTTTTTGCCTATTTCAGTGTTTCGCAGAAAAGGAATATCAAACGGAATCCAAACGGAATAAAACCTTCAGGAGAGTTATTTTTGGAACAAACGTGATCCAGGGGACTTGGAGTGGATGTCAAGCAACCAACGAGGAGTCCACGAGGCAGGGGAGCGCGCCTACCCCCCTGGGCACGCCCTCCCCCCTCATGGGCCCCTCGTGGCTCCACCGACCTACATCTTCTTCCTATATATATATATTCATATACCCGAAAGCATCCAGGAGCACCACGAAACCCTATTTCCACTGCCGCAACCTTCTGTACCCAAGAGATCCCATCTTGGGGCCTTTTCCGGAGCTCCGCCAGAGGGGGCATCGATCATGGAGGGCCTCTACATCAACTCCATGGTCCCTCCGATGATGTGTGAGTAGTTTATGTCAGACCTTCGGGTCCATAGCTATTAGCTAGATGGCTTCTTCTCTCTCTTTGAATCTCAATACAAAGTTCTCCTCGATCTTCTTGGAGATCTATTCGATGTAACTCTTTTTGCGGTGTGTATGTCGAGATCCGATGAATTGTGGGTTTATGATCAAGTCTATCTATGAACAATATTTGATTCTTCTCTGAAATCTTTTATGTATGATTGGTTATCTTTTCAAGTCTCTTCGAATTATCAGTTTGGTTTGGCCTACTAGATTGGTCTTTCTTGCAATGGGAGAAGTGCTTAGCTTTGGGTTCAATCTTGCGGTGCTCGATCCAAGTGATAGAAAGGGAAACGACACATATTGTATTGTTGCCATCGAGGATAAAAAGATGGGGTTTATATCATATTGCTTGAGTTTATCCCTCTACATCATGTCATCTTACCTAATGCGTTACTCTGTTCTTATGAACTTAATACTCTAGATGCATGCTGGATAGCGGTCGATGTGTGGAGTAATAGTAGTAGATGCAGGCAGGAGTCGGTCTACTTGTCACGGACGTGATGCCTATATACATGATCATGCCTAGATATTCTCATAATTATTCACTTTTCTATCAATTGCTTGATAGTAATTTGTTTACCCACCGTAATACTTATGCTATCTTGAGAGAAGCCACTAGTGAAACCTATGGCCCCCGGGTCTATTCTCCTTTATATTAATCTACCGTCAACAAGCTATTTTCTATTACCATATATTTTGCAATCTTTATTTTCCAATCTATATCATAAAAATACCAAAAATATTTATCTTATCATTATTATCTCTGTCAGATCTCACTCTCGTAAGTGACCGTGAAGGGATTGACAACCCCTTTATCGCGTTGGTTGCGAGGTTCTTATTTGTTTGTGTAGGTACGAGGGACTTGCGTGTAGTCTCCTACTAGATTGATACCTTGGTTCTCAAAAAATGAGGGAAATACTTACGCTACTTTGTTGTATCACCCTTTCCTCTTCAACGAGAAACCAACGCAGTGCTCAAGAGGTAGCAAGAAGGATTTCTGGCGCCGTTGCCAGGGAGGTTGCACCAAGTCAAGTCAAGATTTGATCTCCCGTCAACAAGCCATTTCTGGCGCCGTTGCCGGGGAGATCTACGCACAAGTCAAGACATACCAAGTACCCATCACAAACTCTTGTCCCTCGCATTACATTATTTTCCATTTGCCTCTCATTTTCCTCTCCCCCACTTCACCTTTGCCGTTTTATTCGCCCTCTTTTCCGTTCGCCTCTTTCCCATTTTCTTTGATGTCTTACTTGGCTCGTTTGGTTGGAATAGTTGTTTATTTATTGCTAAACGGAGAACCTAATATCTATGGATCCTCATCCACTTGCTAATCTTTTTAAGAGATCCAATTATGATGAACCAATTGCTAGTGAGTTTTTTGCACTAGATTATCTTTATGAAGTTTTGCTTGAAATTCGTGAATCTGAAAAATTGTGATGAAGTACTTTATGGAGTGATTCACAATGGATCCTTGAATAAAAAGCATGATTGCAATGATGATAGTATAAATTCTATTAATGTCAAATGTGCTTATAATATGCAAAACCCTAAGCTTTGGGATGCTAGTTTTGCTATGTCTACTACTTGTTGCAATGATCATGATTGGGGTGATTCTTCTTTTGATCTCGAAAATTTATTTAAGCCCCATGATGAATATGAGATTGATTTTATGCAATAATATTGAAAGTGGGTTTGGAAGAGTGTCAACTTTATATCCCACATATTTGGAGAATGTTCAATCTTATGAAGTTTTTGATAAAAGTGGGTTTGGAGATGTGATGACTTTAGTTAATGTTAATCCCACTATTTTGGAAGAGTGTCAACTTTGCATGCATGTGGATCATGTTAAGAATATTTTATGTGATAGCTACATTGTTGAATTTTCTTATGATCCTACATGTAATTATTATGAGAGAGGAAAATATGGTTGTAGAAATGTTCATGTTACTAAATTACCTCTCGTTATGTTGAGATTGTTATTGTTTCTTTCCGCTTCCTTGCATATGCTAGTTTTTGCTTGCCTTGATAATTTGTTTGCCTATAAGATGCCTATGCATAGGAAGTATGTTAGACATAGATGTGTTTGTCACGTGTTTTATGATGCTCTCTTTGTGCTTCAATTCTTGTCTTTCATGTGAGCATCGTTGAAATCTTTTGCCTAGCTAAAAGGCTTTAAAGAAAAGCACCTGTTGGGAGACAACCCAATTTTTTTCCTTGCTGTTATTAAATAAATAATTCATCTAGACTCTATTTAGATGTGGTTTTATGCTTTTAATTAGTGGTTGTGCCAAGTAGAACCTTTGGGAAGACTTGGGGAAAGTCTTTGCGATCTTGCTGTAAAAAACAGAAACTTTAGCGCTCACGAGATTTGCTGCCATTTTTTACTGGAGAGTGATATTTAGTTAATTATTTTTGAAGATAATTAAAAGATAAATTACTCACGTCCAGAAATTTATTTTAGAATTTTTGGGGTTCCATAAGTATTCGAAACCTACAGATTACTACAGACTATTCTGTTTTTGACAGATTCTGTTTTTCGTGTGTTGTTTGCTTATTTTGATGAATCTATGGCTAGTATTTGAGTGTATGAACCATATAGAAGTTGTAATACAGTAGGTTTAACACCAATATAAATAAATAATGAGTTCATTACAGTACCTCAAGTGGTGGTTTATTTTCTTTTACTAACGGAGCTCATGAGATTTTCTGTTTAAGTTTTGTGTTGTGAAGTTTTCAAGTTTTGGGTAAAGATTTGATGGATTGTGGAACAAGGAGTGGCAAGAGCCTAAGCTTGGGGATGCCCAAGGCACCCCAAGGTAAAATTAAAGGACAACCAAAATCCTAAGATTGGGGATGCCATGGAAGGCATCCCCTCTTTCGTCTTCTTCTATCTGTAACTTTACTTGAGGCTATATTTTTATTCACCACATGATATGTGTTTTGCTTGGAGCGTATTGTATGATTTGAGTATTTGCTTTTTAGTTTACCACAATCATCCTTGCTGTACACACCTTTTTGTAGAGACACACATGAATTAGAATTTATTAGAATACTCTATGTGCTTCACTTATATCTTTTGAGCGAGATAATTTTGCTCTAGTGCTTCGCTTATATCTTTTAGAGCACGGTGGTGGTTTTATTTTATAGAAATTATTGATCTCCCATGCTTCACTTATATTATTTTGGTAGTCCTTTAGAACAGCATGGTAATTTGCTTTGGTTATGAATTTAGTCCTAATATGATAGGCATCCAAGATCGGTATAATAAAAACTTTCATAAAAAGTGCATTGAGTACTAGGAGAATTTTGATACTTCATAATTGTTTTGAGATGTAAAGGTGGTAATATTAGAGTGTGCTAGTTGAGTAGTTATGAATTTGAGAAATACTTGTGTTGAAGTTTGCAAGTCCCGTAGCATGCACGTATGGTGATCGTTGTGTAACAAATTTGAAACATGAGGTGTTATTTGATTGTCTTCCTTATGAGTGGCGGTCGGGGACGAGCGATGGTCTTTTCCTACCAATCTATCCCCCTAGGAGCATGCGCGTAATGCTTGGTTTTTGATGACTTGTAGATTTTTGCAATAAGTATGTGAGTTCTTTATGACTAATGTTGAGTCCATGGATTATACGCACTCTCACCCTTCCATCATTGCTAGCCTCTTCGGTACCATGCATTGCCCTTTCTCACCTTGAGAGTTGGTGCAAACTTCACCGGTGCATCCAAACCCCGTGATATCATACGCTCTATCACACATAAACCTCCTTATATCTTCCTCAAAATAGCCACCATACCTACCTATTATGGCATTTCCATAGCCATTCCGAGATATATTGCCATGCAACTTTCCACCATTCCATTCATCATGACACACATCATCATTGTCATATTGCCTTGCATGATCATGTAGTTGACATCGTATTTGTGGCAAAGCCACCGTTCATAATTTTTTCATACATGTCACTCTTGATTCATTGCCCTTCCCATTACACCACTAGAGGCATTCATATAGAGTCATACTTTGTTCTAGTATCGAGTTGTAATCATTGAGTTGTAAATAAATAGAAGTGTGATGATCGTCATTAATAGAGCATTGTCCCAAATAAAAAAGAAAGGCCAAATAAAAAAAGGAAGGCCCAAAAAAAGAGAAAAAGAAATAAAAAAGGGGCAATTCTACTATCCTTTTTCCACACTTGTGCTTCAAAGTAGCACCATGATCTTTATGATAGAGAGTCTCTTTGTAGCGACCCAACCTCAAACGGTAAAGCCTATGTGTATCCGTGTCATCCCTGGATCGGTATGCTGGCACACACCGTACATCAATGTATATATCAAAGTGCAATCACATGTATAAATAATGTAAAACTAATATATACCTCATAAATCTCAGCGGAAACAATGGAACGGGTGTGGAGTCCCATCAACGCCAACGGCAAGTTGAGTGTAGACCGTAACCCTACAACGTAACTCTTACTCATTGTAGAAATTCCTGCAACATAAGATGTTGCAACCATGTAGGTCAGTAATTGAATGTACTGGCAAGTCACATCATAAGAATAATGAACCTATTTTTACATGCAATTTGGCTGGTGGAAAGCTCTAAGTTTAGTTTTTGCATAAAGCTAGTTTTTCCCTAGAATAAAAGATATTATTCTACTACTACAATATAGCATAGGATGAGTTGGCAAACCCAACTCAATCCATTCCCAAAGTTTCATTTAAATCCCAACTGTTTAATTAAGAGTGATGAGATCTCCCAGCATTTCCACTACTAGATGCTCAAGTTGTCCGTAACCGGGGACACGGGTAATTGATTAGGTTTTAACACTCTGCAGAGGTTTGCGCACTTTTCCCCACAAGACTCGATCGCCTCCCTTGAAATTCTCGCACTGCCTGGTGTTTGAGAACAGGATGACCGAGACATAGTCTTTCGAAAGTATTTCCCCTTAACCCACGGATAGGCCGATACACCTACTCATTCTACATCTGCTAGCCCATCCCGGAAGGTGTCACACTAACTACTCAACTAAGCCAGAGCCCATATTGGCTTGTGGCTGCACACGTAAGTTTCTAGACATGAGAATACGATTGATCTCTTTGAGCCTGGGCGGACGGACCACTAGTGGTGCACCACCATGGATTTCCCATGCATGCTCCCACTGTACTTCGCCACCATTCAAACCAAACCTCCACCCAGGTAGTTCATTAAGTTATCTTGGTCCTACTTACTACTTTGTCACTCATCTCTCACAATGAACACTTCCCAATCCACGTCTACATTGGCGAGGCAAAATTAAACTTACGCGGTGGTGACAAAGCTATATGGTTCAAACCTACCCCAATGAACTACTAGGTAAAAACGTAGCCAACCTGCATAAATTTTCCTACCATGCATTCCTACTACGACGGACTAAGTGCAGATAAAAAAACATAGGTAATTAAAAGTATGGTCAAATGTGAACTTGCCTGGTAATAGTTGATGAAGATTATATCACTCTCAGAAATTTACTTAATAGAACTATTCGTCACTCTCCAATGAAAATCTATGAAGTCAAACATTGCATTCACATAAGCAATCATTTCAGAGAACAAAATAACATGCAACATGAAAAGACTCGGAAAATCCAAATGAAAACCAACACACATAACTTGCATGCAAATAATTCTAGGTGCTAACAATAAGTGACATAAGGTGCAAAACCGTGATGTGATCTATCGTGCATACCTAGCATAGTAATAAAACTATCATGGACAGATACTAATCGTGTGAAAAGTATAGTGACAATGGTCCAGGTGGTAGGGTTTGGCTACGGTGACACGGTGCAAAAAGAATCACATCAATCGGAGCTACGGTTTAGGAGATATGGCCATTTGAAGTTCGAATTCAAATTTGAATAAAGTTCAAATTTTATTTGGAGAAATTTTACAAACATGATGCTACTGGATAAATCTAATCATGACGAAGAATTTGCCGCTGGTTTCATCGAATTTGGATATACGATTAAAAAGTTGTGGCCAATCTAAGTTTAGGGGCTAAACTAAAATTTACAGGGACCTAGCAGTGAAACAGAAAATAAAATAAATTACAAACAGGCCCTCGGCCACGTGGCGGCTCGTGGTTGGCCGAGCATCGTTCGTTGCAGAAGCTATGCGGCGAACGGCCGTAACTTAGGCAAAACAGTGGCGACGGCTAGAAAAATAATTAAACCGAAGACCGGTTTAACTAAGCCGAACAGTTTACTAAAGCCCGTGGTTAACCGATCTAATTCAAATATAAAAAACCTAAACTAAGCGAACGGGGCGGTGTCTCACGGTGGCGACGATGATGAAGAGGGGATGACGGTGTGGGCATTGGGCGGTGGACAGGGCGGCGGCTCCGGCGCTCCTCGACGATGGGGAAGGAGGCGTCGGGGTCTGACGCGGCGTGGGCAATCCGGTGGTGGAGGCGGGGGTCCTCCGGGTGCACTGGATGGAGCAGAATGAAGGCAACGGGCTCCGGTGAACTGTGCGAACTCCAGCAACTCGGGGTCGTCGGGGCGGTGTATCTAGCACGACCTAGGCGGCAAAATTTTGTCAATTAGATGCACCCCGACGCGGGGAGTCAATTGACAAAGAAGAACGGGGTTGAGGTAGTCTTACGGACGGCGGAACAGACCGGCGAGGTAGCTCCAGCGGGTGAGATCCAAACGACGAAGGCGGCGGCTGTGAGCGGCGTGGGTCGTTGCGGAGTAGCAGAATAGAACGAGGGTGGTCGGGGGAATTTATAGGCACGAGAAGGGGCTGCAGAGACTGCGGATGAGCTCTATCCCGAGCGGAGCGGCCGGCAGTTGCGGGCGGCATGCGCGTGCTCTATCTGAACGGGAGGAGCGGGAGGTTGGAGATGATACGGGCGGCCCCATTTGGCAGCGGCAGCTGCCTGCGAGTGAGAGGGAGATGGCGGGCGTGCGTGCGATGGCCTTCGAGCGCTGGCCCTAGGCCGAAGTTGGCCAGCGGCTGGCTGGGCCGTGCGTTGTGTCCCTGGGCCGAAGTGGTTTCGGTCCAGGCGGGTGTGCGCGTGATTTTTTTTACAGAAAACTTTTCGAGGCCAAAATGAAACAAAACAAATCCCTAAAAATACCATGATAATATCTATAATTATCTCTGAATATCTGTAACACAATGAACATTTAATCAAGCATAGAAGAATTTGAAAATATTTTCCTAATGCATTTAATGCACTTTAGGCCAATCAAATAATTACCAAATAAATTCCAAATAACATTCTAATAATTTCCTCAACTCTTTTATATTTGAGGAAGTCATTTTATCCCCTCTCCTTTATTTTCCTTGAGTGGAAAATAATATTTGAACATTCAAGAAAACTCCAAAATGCAATAAATCATGAGAAGCAAATGATTTCAAGTATTGTTAAAATAACTTCTATTGGTTTCATAATCCATTTCCATATTTTCTTTTTGATATTTGAAGGAGTCATATTTCCTTCCCTCTTTATTTTATTTGAATAAATGGAAATGACTTTGAAACTCAAAATGAAAAAAATAATCAAAAGTGAACCAAGTGAAATTCAAAATTGCTCCTCATCACTTCCCACTCTATTTCATATATTTTTAAGAAGTTCTATTATCTCCTCTCATGAAAATCCTTGAGTGGCATAAAGTTTCTGAGTTGGAATATTTTTCAACTGGAATTCAAATCTTTTTTTTCAAAACCCCCTTTCATTTCTTTAGATGGAAGAAGTCATATTATCTTCACTCTAGGGTTTTGTGATGAATGTGAATTCACGGAGATCAAAATAATGCAAGATGAAAGTTTTGGGAAAGTCCTTTTATTCCCTCTCACATGCAACTTTCAAAAGTTGCAATTTTCCACTCAATTTCACACAACAATCAAACAAACAATCACAATAATTTATTTAGTACAACATTCCAAAATTTAGAATTTTGGGATGTTACACTCTTGTTTTGTCACTCTCATATACTAGTGGGAATTTTTCATTATAGAACTTGGCATGTATATTCCAACAATGGGCTTCCTCAAATGCCCTAGGTCTTAGTGAGCAAGCAAGTTGGATGCACACCCACTTAGTTTCTTTTGTTGAGCTTTCATACATTTATAGCTCTAGTGCATTTGTTGCATGGCAATCCCTACTCCTTGCATTGACATCAATTGATGGGAATCTCCCTATCCCATTGATTAGCCACGTCGATGTGAGACTTTCTCCTTTTTTGTCTTCTCCACATAACCCCCATCATCATATTCTATTCCACCCATAGTGTTATATCCATGGCTCACGCTCATGTATTGCGTGAAAGTTGAAAAAAGTTTGAGATTACTAAAGTGTGAAACAATTGCTTGGCTTGTCATCGGGGTTAGGCATGATGAGAGCATTCTTGTGTGACGAAAATGGAGCATGACCAAACTATATGATTTTGTAGGGATGAACTTTCTTTTGCCATGTTATTTTGAGAATACATAATTGCTTAGTTAGTATGCTTGAAGTATTACTATTTTTATGTCAATATTAAACTTTTGTCTTGAATCTCTCGGATCTGAATATTCATGCCACAATAAAGATAATTACATTGAGAATTATGCTAGGTAGCATTCCACATCAAAAATTCTGTTTTTTTCATTTACCCACTCGAGGATGAGCATGAATTAAGCTTGGGGATGCTTGATACGTCTCCAACGTATCTATAATTTTATATTGTTCCATGCTACTATATTATTTGTTTTGGATATTAATGGGCTTATTTATACACTTTTATATTATTTTTGGGACTAACCTATTAACCCAAGGCCCATTGCAAATTGTTGTTTTTTTGCCTATTTCAGTGTTTCACAGAAAAGGAATATCAAACGGAATCCAAACGGAATAAAACCTTCGGGAGAGTTATTTTTGGAACAAACATGATCCAGTGGACTTGGAGTGGACGTCAAGCAACCAACAAGGAGGCCACGAGGTAGAGGGCGCGCCTACCCCCTGGGCGCCCCCTCCCCCTCGTGGGCCCCTCGTGGCTCCACCGACCTACTTCTTCCTCCTATATATATTCATATACCCTGAAAACATCCAGGAGCACCACGAAACCCTATTTCCACCGCCGCAACCTTCTATACCCAAGAGATCCCATCTTGGGGCCTTTTCCGGAGCTCCGTCGGAGGGGGCATCGATCATGGAGGGCCTCTACATCAACTCCATGGTCCCTCTGATGATGTGTGAGTAGTTTACTTCAGACCTTCGAGTCCATAGCTATTAGCTAGATGGCTTCTTCTCTCTCTTTGAATCTCAATACAAAGTTCTCCTCGATCTTCTTGGAGATCTATTCGATGTAACTCTTTTTGCGGTGTGTTTGTCGAGATCCGATGAATTGTGGGTTTATGATCAAGTCTATCTATGAACAATATTTGATTCTTCTCTGAAATCTTTTATGTATGATTGGTTATCTTTGCAAGTCTCTTTGAATTATCAGTTTGGTTTGGCCTACTAGATTGATCTTTCTTGCAATGGGAGAAGTGCTTAGCTTTGGGTTCAATTTTGTGGTGCTCGATCCCAGTGACAAAAAGGGAAATGACACGTATTGTATTGTTGCCATCGAGAATAAAAAGATGGGGTTTATATCATATTGCTTGAGTTTATCCCTCTACATCATGTCATCTTACCTAATGTGTTACTCTGTTCTTATGAACTTAATACTCTAGATGCATGCTGGATAGCGGTCGATGTGTGGAGTAATAGTAGTAGATGCAGGCAGGAGTCGGTCTACTTGTCATGGATGTGATGGCTATATACATGATTGAGGGAGTCCTAGATTAGGGGGTCTCCGGACAGCCGGACTATATCCTTTGGCCGGACTGTTGGACTATGAATATACAAGATTGAAGACTTCGTCTCGTGTCTGGATGGGACTCTCCTTGGCATGGAAGGCAAGCTAGGAAATACGGATATGGATATCTCCTCCTTTGTAACCGACCTTGTGTAACCCTAACCCTCTCCAGTGTCTATATAAACCGGAGGGTTTTAGTCCGTAGGACAACAACATACAATCATACCATAGGCTAGCTTCTAGGGTTTAGCCTCTCTGATCTCGTGGTAGATCAACTCTTGTATTACCCATATAATCAAGAATAAATCAAGCAGGACGTAGGGTTTTACCTCCATCAAGAGGGCCCAAACCTGGGTAAAACATCGTGTCCCCTGCCTCCTATTACCATCCGCCTTAGACGCACAGTTCGGGACCCCCTACCTGAGATCCGCCGGTTTTGACACCGACATTGGTGCTTTCATTGAGGTTCCTCTGTGTCGTCGCCGTTAGGCTTGATGGATCTTTCGATCATAGTTAGCGATGCAGTCCAGGGTGAGACTTTTCTCCCCGGACAGATTTTTGTATTCGGCGGCTTTGCACTGCGGGACAATTCGCTTGGCCATCTGGAGCAGATCGAAAGTTACACCCCTGGCCACCAGGTCAGGTTTGGAAGCTTAAACTACACTACTGATATTCACGGAGACTTGATCTTCGACGGATTTGAGCCCCTGCCTTGTGCGTCACACGGTCACGATGAGCACGATTTAGCTCTACCATCAGACATTGTTCAGGAGATCGCACCGGCAGCCGCTCCGACCCTCGACTCGGAGCCAGTTGCGCCGTCCATGGACGGGTGGATGGACCCCGCCACAGAGGCCTTATCCTCGGCGGCAATCGAGCCGAACATCGACCTTACCCTGCACGAGAGCCGTGTTGTCAGACTGCCAGATCCTTCCTCGGCCACGGACTCCAAACCGCCTGCGCCCGTTCCTAGCGAATCCGATTGGGCGCCGATCATGGAATTTACCTCCACGGATATTTTTCAGCACTCGCCCTTTGGAGACATACTGAACTCATTAAAGTCTCTCTCCTTGTCAGGAGAGTCCTGGCCGAACTATGTCCGGCAGGATTGGGATGCGGATGATGAAGAAATTCGTCGCCCACCCACCACCCACTTAGTAGCCACTGTCGATGACTTAACTGACATGCTCGACTTCGACTCTGAAGACATCAACGGTATGGACAACGATGCAGGAGACGAACAGGAACCACCGCCCACAGGGCACTGGACGCCCACTTCATCACATGACGTATACATGGTGGACACACCAAAAGAAAACGACGAAGAGGAACGGAAGGACGCAACGAAGGGTTGTCCCCTCGAGAAGGTACAATTAGCTCATCAAGTTCTACTTTCCTCCCACTCACTTCTTTTGAGAGAAACTCCTTCTCTAGAAAGGACCCATTCTTGGCAACAAAGATCTTTCCTTCAGACCTGTGATAGAAGGTGTACCCAATTGTTTCCTTAGGGTATCCTATGAAGACGCACTTCTCCGATTTGGGTTCAAGCTTATCAGGCTCAAGCCTTTTGACATAAGTGTCGCATCCCCAAACTTTAAGAAACGATAGCTTAGGTTTCTTGCCAAACCATAGTTCATACGGTGTCATGTCAACAGATTTAGACGGTTGCCTATTTAACGTGAATACAACTATCTCTAATGCATAACCCCAAAACGATAGTGGTAAATTGGTAAGAGACATCATAGAACGCACCATATCTAATAAAGTACGGTTACAGCGTTCGGAGACACCATTATGCTGTGGTCTTCCAGGTGGCATGAGTTGTGAAACAATTCCACATTGTTTTAAATGAAGGCCAAACTCGTAACTCAAATATCCGCCTCCGCAATCAAATTGTAGAAACTTTATTTTCTTACTACGATGATTCTCCACTTCACTCTAAAATTCCTTGAACTTTTCAAATGTTTCAGACTTGTGTTTCATCAAGTAGATATATCCATACCTACTCAAATTATATGTGAAGGTCAGAAAATAACGATAGCCACTGCATGCCTCAACACTCATCGGACCAGATCCATCGGTATGTATTATTTTCTATAACTCATTAGCTCGCTCCATTGTTCGAGAGAACAGAGTTTTAGTCATCTTGCCCATGAGGCATGGTTCACAAGTATCAAATGATTCATAATCAAGTGATTCCAAAAGTCCATCTGCATGGAGTTTCTTCATGCGCTTTACACCAATACGACCAAAATGGCAGTGCCACAAGTATGTTGCACTATCATTATCAACTTTGCATCTTTTGGCATCAATATTACGAATATGTATATCACTACGATCGAGATTCAACAAGAATAGACCATTCATCAAGGGTGCATGACCATAAACGATATTACTCATATAAATAGAACAACCATTATTCTCTGATTTAAATGAATAATCGTCTCACAATAAACAAGATCCATATATAATGTTCATGCTCAATGCTGGCACCAAATAACAATTATTGAGGTCTAAAACTAATCCCAAAGGTAGATGTAGAGGTAGTGTGCCGACGGCGATCACATCGACCTTGGAACCATTCCCGACGCGCATCGTCACCTCGTCCTTAGCCAATCTTCATTTATTTTGTAGCTCCGATTTCGAGTTACAAATATGAGCAACCGAACCAGTATCAAATACTCAGGTACTACTACGAGCATTAGTAAGGTACACATCAATAACATGTACATCAAATATACCTTTGTTCAATTTGCCATCCTTCTTATCCGCCAAGTATTTGGGTAGTTCCGCTTCTAGTGACCATTCCCTTTGTAGTAGAAGCACTCAGTTTCAGGCTTGGATCCAGCTTTGGGCTTCTTCACGGGAGCGGCAACTCGGTTGCCATCTTCTTGAAGTTCCCTTTCTTTCCCTTGCCCTTTTTCTTGAAACTAGTGGTCTTGTTAACCGTCAACACTTGATGCTCCTTCTTGATTTCTACCTCCATGGCCTTTAGGATTGCAAAGACCTCAGGATTGTTTTCGTCATCCCTTGCATATTATAGTTGATCACGGAGCCTTTGTAGCTTGGTGGCAGTGATTGAAGAACTCTGTCAATAAAACTCTCAACTGGAAGATCAATCCCCATATGAGTCAAGTGGTTATGATACCCAGACATTTTGAGTATCTGTTCACTGATATAACTATTCTCCTCCATCTTGCAGCTATAGAACTTGTTGGAGACTTCATATCACTCAATCTGGGCATTAGCTTGAAATATCAACTTCAGCTCTCGGAACATCTCATATACTCTATGATGTTCAAAACGTCTTTGAAGTCCCGGTTCTAAGTCGTAAAGCATGGCACACTGAACTATCGAGTAGTCATCAGATCGAGTCTGCCAGATGTTCATAACATCTGCAGTAGCTCCTGCGGCAAGTCTGTCACCTAGTGGTGCGTCAAGAAAATAATTTTTCTGTGTAGAAATGAGGATAATCCTCAAGTTACGGACCCAGTCCGTGTAGTTGCTACCATCATCTTTCAACTTAACTTTCTCTAGGAATGCATTAAAATTTAGGGGAATGGTAGCACGGGCCATTGATCTACAACATAGATATGCAAATACTATCAGGACTAAGTTCATGATAAATTAAGGTCAATTAATCAAATTAATAATGAACTCCCACTTAAATAAACATACCTCAAGTTATCTAAGTGATACATGATCCAAATCAACTAACCCATGTCCGATCATCACATGAGATGGGGTAGTCCTCAATGGTGAACATCTCTATGTTGATCATATCTACTATATGACTCAAGTTGGACCTTTCGGTCTCTAGTGTTCTGAGACCATATATGTACATGCTAGGCTTGTCAAGTTTCACCCAAGTATTATGTGTGTGCAAGGCTCCCTTACACCCGCTGTATGTGAACGTAGAGTCTATCACACCCGATCATCACTAGGTGCTTCAAAATGATGGACTTTGACAATGGTGCACACTCGGGGAGAACACTTTTATCTTGAAATTTAGTGAAGGGATCATCTTATAGTGCTACCTTGTTCGAAGCAAAATAAGATGCATAAAGGATAAACATCACATGCAATCAAAATATGTGACATGATATGGCCATCATCATCATGTGCTTTTAATCTCCATCTCCAAAGCATCATCATGATCTCCTTCGTCACCAGCTCGACACCTTGATCTCCATCATTACGTCGGGGTCGTCTCGCCAACTATTGCTTCTACAACTATTGCTAATGCATAGCGATAAAGTAAAGCAATTACATGGCACTTGCATTTCATAAAATAATTAAGACACAACCCTAAGGCTCTTGCCGGTTGTCGATATTACAAAACATGATTATCTCATACAACAACGTATATCACATCACGTCTTGACCATATCATATGACAACATGCCCTGCAAAAACAAGTTAGACGTCTTCTACTGTGTTGTTGCAAGTTTTACGTGGCTGCTACGGGCTTCTAGCAAGAACCATTCTTAACTACGCAAAAACCGCAATAGTGATTATCAAGTTTGCTATTTTAACCTTTTTCAAGGACCGGCCATAGTCAAATTCAATTCAACTAAAGCAGGAGAAACAGACACCCGCGATCCACCTTTATGCAAAAAAGTTGCATGTCAGTCGGTGGAACCAGTCTCATGTGCGTGGACATGTAAGGTTGTTCCAGGCGCTTCATCCCACAATACCACCAAATCAAAATAAGACGTTGGTGGTAAGAAGTATGACTATCAGCGCCCACAACTCCTTTGTGTTCTACTTGTGCATATCAACTATGCATAGACCTGGCTCTGATACCACTATTGGGGAACGTTGCATGGAAAACAAAAAAAATTCTACGCACATGCAAGATCTATCCATGGAGATGCATAGCTACGAGAGGGGAGAGTGTGTCTACATACCCTTGTAGACCGCAAGCGGAAGCATTTATTAACGCAGTTGATGTAGTTGAACTTCTTCGCAATCCAACCGATCAAGTACCAAACGTACGACACCTCGCGTTCAAAGAAGGATCCAGATAGATGGGTGTTTGTGCATGTCTGTGTGTGTTTGTGCACGCGTGTGTGTGTGTGTGGGGTGTATGTGGAGAAGAGAGACCACTAATGAAGGAAACCTAGTATAGGGAAGGGGGAATGGTGTGACATATGTGTCAAAGAGAGACAAAGGCATGTGTAGTAGTGGGATAGCATGGGTGCGTGCGGGGAGCAGACTATTTGGAAGAGACGTCGAGTGTGTGTGGGAGAGGGGTGTGGGAGCGAGAAAGAGAGAGAGAGAGAGGGGGGGGAGAGGGGTCGTTTGTGTGCAGAAGTGGTGTATAGATAGGGAGACAATGTTGATGTTGTTTGAAAGTGGCCTATGTACAGATACACAAGGGAAGCGAGTCATCGTGTGTGTGATAGGGACTTCATGAGAGATATAGAATAGATGGTGTAGAGAACAACGTGCGAGATTGAGAATGATGATACATTAGGGAGCTATGGAAAGAGTGACGACCTATATGTATATAGGGAAGGTGTTGGGCGGGTCTGCATGTGGAAGAGATAGAAAGAGGAGAGTGGTTCACAAGGAGACAAAGTGTGCTTGTTCGCAGTGGGGGTGGTGTGTGATAACCCACAAGTATAGGGGATCACAACAGTTTTCGAGGGTACAGTATTCAACCCAAATTTATAGATTCGACACAAGGGGAGCCAAAGAATATTTGAAGGTATTAGCAGCTGAGTTGTCAATTCAACCACACTTGGAGATTAATTATCTACAGCAACGTGATCAGTAGCAAAGTAATATGATAGTTTTGATAATAGTAGTAGCAGTAATGGTAACGGTAACAGTGATAGCAATAGTTTTGTAGCAAGTGTAATAGTGATGCTAGCAGTAGTAACTTAGCAAGAACAATATAAGATAAATTCGTAGGCATTGGATTGGTGACTTCTTGGATGATATTCATCATGAGACAGTTATAACCTAGGGCGATACGGCACTAGCTCCAGTTTGTCGATATAATGTAGGCATGTATTTCGTAAATAGTCATACGTGCTTATGGAAAGAACTTGCATGACATCTTTTGTCCTACCCTTCCGTGGCAGCGGGGTCCATATTGGAAACTAAGGGATATTAAGGCCTCCTTTTAATAGAGAACCGAAACAAAGCATTAACATAGTGAATACATCACACTACGGTCATCACCGGGAGTGGTCCCGGTTATTGTCACTCCGGGGTTGCCAGATCATAACACGTAGTAGCTGACTATAACTTGCAAGATCGGATCTAGAACATGGATATAATGGTGATAACATAAACAATTCAGATCTGAAATCATGGCACCTAGGCCCAAAGTGACAAGCATTAAGCATGGCAAAGTCATAGCAACATCAATCTTACAACATAGTGGATACTAGGGATCAAGCCCTAACAAAACTAACTCAATTACATGATGAATCTCATCCAACTCCTCACCAACCAGCGAGCCTACGAAGGAATTACTCAATCCCGGTGGGGAGCATCATGGAATTGGCGATGGAGAAGGGTTGGTGATGACGAAGAACGAAGATCCCGCTCTCCAGAGCCCCAAACGGACTCTAGATCTGGCCTCCCGAGGAAGAACAGAAGGTGGCGGTGGCTCCATCTCATGGATCGCGATAATTCTTTCTCCTTGATTATTTTCTAGAAAAATAGGATTTTATAGCGTTGGTTTCAAGGTCTGCAGGGCCACCAGGTGGGCACAACACACCTGGGCGCGCCAGGAGAGCGGGGTGCGCCCTAGTGGGTTGTGCTCACCTAGGTGCCCCCTATGGTGGGTCTTGACTCCAGAAATTCTTATTATTGATATAAAAAATCCTTGCACAGTTTCATTCCATTCTGAGAACTTTTATTTCTGCACAAAAGCAACACCATGGTAGTTCTGCTGAAAACAACGCCAGTCCGGGTTAGTTTAATTCAAATCATGCAAATTAGAGTCCAAAACAAGAGGAAAAGCGTTAGGAAAAGTAGATACGTTGGAGATGTATCAACTCCCCCAAGCTTAAACCTTTGCTTGTCCTCAAGCAATTCAGTTGATAAACTAAAAATGAAAAAGAAAAACTTTTACGAACTCTTTTGCTCTTGTTTGCATAAATAAGCTTAAACAACACCCAGGTTTTCAGCCAATATTATAACTAACCATGCCCACGATAACTCTTAAAGATTACATTAACTCATATCAATGACATAATCAGCTAGCGAGCAATAATAAGACATCTCAAACGGCAACACATTATCAAAACAACCATGATATAATATGACAATAGTGGTATCTTGCTAGCCCTTTCTGAGACCGCAAAACATAAATGCAAAGCACCTCCAAAGTCCAAGCAGCGACTAAACATTGTAATTCATGGTAGAAAAGATCCAGTCATGATGCACCCAACATTAGCTACACACAATGCATAAGTCATGAGAGCTGTGCTCCCAGGTTCTAGCGCTTGTTTTAGAAGGTGATGACACAACATAAAAGTAAATAGATAGTCCCTTCGCAGAGGGAAGCAGTGATTTGCAGAGGTGCCAGAGCTCAAGTTTTAAAACAGAGTTAAATGGTATTTTGAGACATGCACCCTTCTCATTTACTTCACGACTATCATTTATCAATATCTCCCATGCTAAACAAGCTAGTGGTGGTTCCCAAGCGATAAAAAGTAAATGTTTTGACTCCATTGGGAGTTTTTGTTTGATTATTCGAGCGATTAACTCTTTTTGTATTTTGTAGTTTGGGACTGGGCATCCCTAATACCGCCCTTTTCTCGTGCGATGGCGAGTGAATAAACACTCGACATGAGAATAACCCGCTTATTATGGAAGATACCGACTACCTCCAGTCGTTCCATGAGCCATCCAAGCACACAAAAAGGATATATTTTTAGAAGTTGTTTAGAGGTGGCACATGCAAATTTACTTAGGATGGTAGGGTAATACCGCATATAGGTATGTATGGTGGACTCATCTGGAATAACTTTGGGTTCAAGGTTTTTGATGTACAAGCAGAATCCCCACTTAGTACAGGCGAAGGCTAGCAATTAGATTGAGAAGCGGCCAGCTAGAGAGCAACAACGATCATGATCATGCATTGTGCATAAGTAACATTGGACACTAGCATGAGTAGGATATGAACACCATGAACATAAATATCATAGAGGCTATGTTGGTTTTGATTCAACTACATGCATGAACATATGCCAAGTCAAGCCACTCGAACATTCAGAGGGGGATACCATATCATCATACTTCATCACAATCATTTTAACGCAATGTTGATATCCAAGATAAATCATTATCTACTCCCAACTACTTATGCATGGCATGAGAAACTATAATCTCTAATTATCATTGCAAACATGTTTAATCATAATGGGTTGAATCATGGATACTAGGTTAAACATATTTACGCAAACAGAACAAGTCAAGTTCATACCAGTTTCTCTCTGCCACAACCAGTTTATCGAATATCATCATTATTGCCTTTCACTTGCACGACCAAATGATATGAAAATAATCATAGTGCAAGAGTGCCATGGACTAAGCTGGAATCTGCAAATATTTTATTCAACAGGAGAAGACAAGGTAAAATGGGCTCTTTATTAGTTAAACAATTATTCATATGAGAGCCACTCAACATTTTCATCATGGTCTTCTCCTCGGTACAACTCGAATAAAAGGAAAAGAAATTCAGAGAAACACACTAAAATATTTTTGGAGTTTTTGGTTTTCTTGAACAAGCAAATAAAAGGGAAAAGCAAAAGCGAGAAAAACTATTTACACGGGAAAACTACCAACAAGCAAAAGAAGAACAAGGAAATCTTTTTGGGTTTTCTTTTTAATACTACAACTAAGCATGCGTGGAAAGTAAACTAGCTACAACTATTTTTTTTGTTTTTTCCAAAGTTTTTCAAACACACAAGAAGAAAGCAAGAAAAGAGTAAAATTTAAACATGGATGATACAATGAAAAAGTGTGAACACCGACAAGATTAATAAGTGGACATGAATGTAATGTAGGTGAGAACACATACTCCCCGAAGCTTAGGCTTTTGGCCTAACTTGGTAATCGATCAGAAGTCTGGATGGTAGTAGGGATATTGAGGAGCGAGCATCCACTGATCCCACTGCGGAGGCTCCTCCTCTGCCTCTGCAGCAGCCTGAGCGTTCTGGTAGGCGATGATGTCCGCAGGCATGATCCTATATCCGCCCCTGGCAACAGAATCAAACAAAGCAGGAGGAGGCAATGGAATACTATCACGAGTTTCAATGTGAAAAACCAGGTTATAAGGAATAGGAATGTTAGGAGACTCTTTATCAGTGAAATGGTGGTGATCCATGGCAGCATGGTCTAGGTAAACCTTGGTCAGAGGATAATCATGAGTGCGTATCTCAACCTCGAAGTGAGCCGCCAAACGAGTAGCATAAATCCCACCATGAATTTTACCTTTTGATTTATTAAGGTGGAGGCGACAAGCCACAATAGCTCCCAAGCTATAAGTTTTATCGCCCTCTAATGCACGATGCAAAACAACAAGGTCTGGTGAGCTGAGTGCACCCACCTTCTCCCTAGCAAGCAAGCATTTTGCAATGAAAAGAGCAAAGTAATGAACCACAGGAAAATGCAAGCCAGCGGCAGTGATAGCTGACACCCCTCTCTCATCTCCCACTGTCAAAGTGCGATAAAAAGCCTCAAACTCAGCCGGCCTAGGCTCGGCCAAGCTCCCATCAGAAGGGATCATGCATATGTTACAAAATTCAGTAAGTGGTATCTGATGGTTTTCAGCATATAAATCAAAGCTCACTTCAGGAGGATTATTCCTAGGCAGGAAAGTAAAGCTCTGAACAAAGATGTTTGTGAGGATTTGATGTTGTTCACACTCATCTGCGATGAAGTCGGTGAGGCCTACATTAGCAGCATATTGCATGAACTCCTGAAGAATCCAGCCTCTTCCAAGAATGGGGTGTGCAGCCATTCACACGGGCGTACTTCCACCAACCTCCGAGGATGAAGATCACTATCAGAGGACTCCCTAATAACACCCTTGGAGTTCTTCTTGGAGCCCAACTTCCTGAAGATATTCATGGTTTTCCTATGAACAAAATTCTGAAATTTATTAGCCCACAAAATTTTCTCAACAAAAATTCACAAAAATGATACCAACTACTCATAGGGATACATGGAGGCCAAAGCAAGCATTCAAACTACTTAGAACACTAAGAATTCAACATGCAAGCTCATCTATAGCAGCACCAAGAGTAGCTAATTATTCAAAATATAAACCACTAAAACAAAAACTAATTGGACAAATGGTGGGGTCACATACCAAGCAACAATCCCCCGAAACAGTTTCGGAAACGGAGCTTCGAGCAAAGAGATTGAAATCAACGGGTTTGAGAGCAAGAACACGGAAGAGAGAGCAATGGAGATTTTTTTTTGGAGGTAAGTGATGATGTGGTGTAAAGAGATAAGTGAGGGGGGCACGTGGGGACCACAACCCACCAGGGCGCGCCTGGGGGTCCTGGCGCACCACCTTCCTTTGATGTTATTTGCACCAAAAATTCTTAAATATTCAGAAAAAATCATATAAAATTTTCAGGGCATTCCGAGAACTTTTATTTTTGGATCATTTTTTATTGCACGGGAAAATCAGAAAATAGACCAAACAAGACATTTTATTTTATTTAACTAATAAAAATAGAGAATAAAAAGTAGGGACAAAAAGTAGTGCTTACTAAATTCATCAACTTCATACAACTCAAAAATGATCCATTAATAAGGTTGATCAAGTCTTATTAACAACCACTTTTGATTAGCATGAAACCGAAGAACTTTCGTAAATCACTAAGTTACCTAAATGGGTATATGAATGTCCCCAACAATAAGCATTTCATATTTCTTTTTTACAGTAGGTAGAGGTATTTGAAAACTTCCAATAGTGATTGTCGGGGATTTTTCAATAACATTAATACCATTCAATTGGAATTGTTTCTTCGGAAAGTGCACAGTATGCTCATTACTATTAATATGAAAAGTGACCTTGCTTTTATTGCAATCAATAACAGCCCCTACAGTATTCAAGAAGGGTCTACCAAGGATAATCGACATGTTGTCGTCCTTGGGCATCTCAAGTATAACAAAGTCGGTCAAAATAGTAACATTAGCAACAACAATGGGCACATCCTCACAAATACCGATAGGTATGGTAGTTGATTTATCAGCCATTTGCAAAGATATTTCAGTAGGCGTGAGTTTATTCAAATCAAGTCTTTTATATAAAGAGAAAGGCATAACACTAACACCAGCTCCTAAATCACACAAAGCAGTTTTCACATAATTCTTCTTGATGGAGCAATGTATAGTTGGTATTCCCGGATCTCCAAGTTTTTTAGGTACTCCATCTTTAAAAGTATAATTAGCAAGCATAGTGGAGATTTCAGCTTCCGGTATTTTTCTCTTATTTGTGATGATGTCTTTCATATACTTTCCATAAGGAGGCATTTTCAAGATATCAGTCAAGCGAGTACGCAAAAAGATTGGCCTCAGCATTTCAGCAAAGCATTCAAATTCTTCTTCATCATTCTTTTTAGTTGACTTAGGTGGAAAAGGCATTGGTTTTTGAACCCACGGTTCTCTTTCTTTACCGTGTTTTCTAGCAATGAAGTCTCTTTTATCATACCTTTTATTCTTAGGTTGTGGGTTATCAAGATCAACAGGTGGTTCTATCTCAACATCATTGTCTAGTTCTTTATTATTTGGTTGAGAGTCTTCATGAACATCAGCATTATCTTTTTCATTATCACTAGGTGGATGTTCATTACCAGACTGAGTTTCAGCATCAAAGATAGAAGTTTCATTATCATTATTAGGAGGTTTCTCTATTTCAGGTTCACTAGGATCATTCTTCTTTTTCTTTTTCTTTTTCTTTTTCTTTTTATTTTTAGAAGAACTAGGTGCAGTAGTGTTGGCTCTTTGTGAATGTTGTTCAATTCTTTTTGGGTGTCCCTCAGGATAAAGTGGTTCCTGAGTCATTTTTACCTCCTCTAGTTGCAACTCTAACAGCAAAGTCATGCATATTATTATTCATTTCATCAAGCAACTCTCTTTGAGATTTAGCAACTTGTTCTAACTGAGTTTGAACCATAGAAGCATGCTTTGCAACACCTCTAACATCATTTGATATTCTAAATAACAAGCCACTGAAGCGAGCAATCATATCAGAATTGCATTTCAATTGTTTCATAACATTTGCATTGAAGTGATCTTGTTTTCTAATATAATTTTGAAACTCATAAAGGCATTGGCTAGGATGCATATTGTGAGGATTATAATTATCATTGAATTTCATAATAGAATTTACCTCTACCACCTTAGGAGGTGGTGGTGTATTAAGCCCATGTATTTCTTCAATAGGAGATAAAATTTTAACATCCTCGGCTTTAAGACCTTTTTCCTTCATAGATTTATTTGCCTCTTGCATATCTTCAGGATTGAGATATAATATACCCCTCTTCTTCGGAGTGGGTTTAGGCGGTGGTTTAGGAAGAGTCCAATCATCATAATTTTTCAATATATTATTCAATAATTCTTCAGCTTGTCCAATAGTTCGTTCCCTCAAAACACAACCATCACAACTATCTAGGAAGTCCCTAGAAGCATCGGTTAGTCAATTATAGAAGATATCAAGTATTTCATTTTTCTTAAGAGGATGATTAGGCAAAGCATTAAGTAATTGGCAAAGCCTCCCCCAAGCTTGTGGGAGACTCTCTTCGTTAATTTGAACAAAGTTAAATATTTTCTGCAAGGCAACTTGTTTCTTATGAGCTGGGAAATATTTTCAGAGAAGTAATAAATCATATCCTAGGGACTATGCACACAACCAGGAGCAAGAGTATTGTACCAAGATTTAGCATCAACCTTTAATGATAAAGGAAACAATTTGAGAATAAAGTAGTAGCGAGTTTTCTCATCATGAGTAAAAAGAGTGGCTATGTCATTCAACTTAGTAAGATGTGCCACAACAGTTTCAGTTTCATAACCATGGAAAGGATCAGATTCAACCAAAGTAATTAACTCTGGGTCGATAGAGAATTCATAATCCTTATCATCAATAAATATAGGTGAAGTAGCAAACTTAGGATCACATTTCATTCTAGCATTCAAAGATTTTTCTTTATACTTGCATAATAATTTCTCTAGATCATCTCTATCTCTGCAAGCAAGAATATCTCTAGTTGTTTATTCACTCATAACATAACCTTCCGATACCTTAGGCAATTCATATCTAGGAGGGCTAGTTCTAGCAGGTGTTTCAGGAGTTCCAGCTTCAAGCTCGTCATAAAATTCAACAACATCATATTGTATAACTTGAGCAATTTGTTTATCAAGAAATTCACCAAGTGGCACATCATCATTATCAAGCAAGGTACTAGCATCATCATAAGCATTATCCATAGCAGAAGAGCATCATCAATAACTTACGACATATTAGAATTGATAGCATGTGGTGGTGTTGCAAGTTTACTTATAATAGAAGGTGAATCTAAAGCAGAACTGGATGGTAGTTCCTTACCTCCCCTCATCTTTGAGGGAAAAATCTTAGTCTTGGCATCCTTCAAATTCTTCATAGTGATAATATGATAATAATCCCAAGTGACTCAAGAAATATAGCTATGCTCCCCAGCAACAGCGCCAGAAAAAGGTCTTGATAACCGACAAGTATAGGGGATGGCAACAGTTTTCGAGGGTAGAGTATTCAACCCAAATTTATAGATTCGACGCAAGGGGAGCCAAAGAATATTTGAAGGTATTAGCAGCTAAGTTGTCAATTCAACCACACCTGGAGATTAATTATCTGCAGCAACGTGATCAGTAGCAAAGTAATATGATAGTTTTGATAATAGTAGTAGCAGTAAAGGAAACGGTAACAATGATAGCAACAGTTTTTTAGGAAGTGTAACAGTGATGATAGTAGTAGTAACTTAGCAAGAACAATATAAGATAAATTCGTAGGCATTGGATCGGTGACTTGTTGGATGATATTCATCATGAGACGGTTATAACCTAGGGCGATATGGCACTAGCTCCAGTTCGTCGATATAATGTAGGCATGTATTCCGTAAATAGTCATACGTGCTTATGGAAAGAACTTGCATGACATCTTTTGTCCTACCCTTCCGTGGCAGCGGGGTCCATATTGGAAACTAAGGGATATTAAGGCCTCCTTTCAATAGAGAACCAGAACAAAGCATTAACACATAGTGAATACATGAACTCCTCAAACTACGCTCATCGCTGGGAGTGGTCCTGGTTATTGTCACTCCGGGGTTGCCGGATTATAACACATAGTAGGTGACTATAACTTTCAAGATCGGATCTAGAACATGGATATAATGGTGATAACATAAATCGGTTCAGATCCAAAATCATGGCACCTGGGCCCAAAGTGACAAGAATTAAGCATGGCAAAGTCATAGCAACATCAATCTTAGAACATAGTGGATACTAGGGATCAAGCCCTAACAAAACTAACTCGATTACATGATGAATCTCATCCAACTCCTCACTGACCAGCGAGCCTATGAAGGAATTACTCACTCCCGGTGGGAAACATCATGGAATTGGCGATGGAGAAGGTTTGGTGATGACGAAAAACGAAGATCCCCCTCTCTGGAGCCCCAAACAGACTCCAGATCTAGCCTCCCGAGGAAGAAAAGAAGGTGGCGGTGGCTCTGTCTCATTGATCGCGATAATTCTTTCTCCCTGATTTTCCCCCTAGAAAAATAGGATTTTATAGCATCGGTTTCAGGGTCTGCGGGGCCACCAGGTGGGCACAACCCACCTCGGCGCGACAGGAGAGGGGGGCGTGCCCTGGTGGGTTGTGCTCACCCAGGTGCCCCCCTCTGGTGGGTCTTGGCTCCAGAAATTCCTATTATTGATATAAAAAATCCTCGCAAAGTTTCGTTCCATTCCGAACTTTTATTTCTGCACAAAAACAACACCATGATAGTTTTGCTGAAACAGCATTAGTCCGGGGTTAGTTTCATTCAAATCATGCAAATTAGAGTCCAAAGCAAGGGGAAAGGCGTTAGGAAAAGTAGATATGTTGGAGACGTATCAGTTACTCATATGGGCCAAAACGTGGGCCTATAATCATTTTGGGCCATTAGCAGGTCTAAACGTATAGTAGTTTTCCGCCTTTAACATGCCGAGTAAAGTTCTGGCCAGCTGGGCAGAGAATACCATGGGATTTTAACAGGCTAAAAACTAGATGGGCTAGCGTTGAGCCGAAAAATTCACAGGCCAATACAGGCCGAAAATCCCTAAGGCCCATGTTTGGCCCAAATAGGACGAGCCATTAACAGGCCAAAATATATCTCGGGCCTATTTTGGCCCAATAAAATTATGGGCTTTAAGCAGGACGGTATCAACGCGGGTGTAGGCCCAATAGTGTCATGGGACATTATCGGATGGGCTGTAAGCAGGCCAGATTCAACGCCGGTTGTAATTAGGCCCAACTATTACACGGGCCATTAACAGGCCAATAGGCCAATTGGGCTAAAATTTATCCACGAAGACTACAGGCTGTTAAGTGGCCTAAAGTTACTTCGGAGAAGAAATAGCTCAGTTTCTGCATGGGCCGTTAAATGGCCTAAAGTTAAACCGGGCTGACAACGTCCCAGATGCACCACAAGCCACTAACAGGCCGAAACTATTATCGAGCCGAACTGTTAAACGGGCATTTAACAGGCTGAAATACAAACCTGGCTTAGAATGGTCCCAAAAGAATAGTGGCCTGTTAACGGGCCTGATCCAGTATGAGCCATAATTTGGCCCAAAACACGGTAGGCCGTGAACGGGCCTGATCTGATATGGGCCTCAATTTGACCCAAAACATGACAGGTTGTTAACGGGCCAGCCCACTAGTGTCTGAAAAAATATGGTGGGCCTTTAGCTGGGCCGGCCTTTTCACCTTAAATGGGCCACTATTGGGTCGTGCCACGTGTTGACGTATCATAGGCGTCTTCCGTCCATTGTAGGTATGACATTTGTCCCAACGATGAGCTGACACGTGCATTATCCGGCGAATGAGAATTTTACACGTGGAAAATCCCCATTGGTCGGGGCTGTTAACGGGTTACCGGATCCAAACCGGAACACGATAGCTTAACGGTGACCCGTTATGGTGGATGCCACGTGTCGGTCACCCTTGACGAAAGCACTTCTATGACGCATGATTTATCGTCATGGAAGTGGACACTTCCGTGATGATAATTTTGGTAATGTCATGGAACACTTCTATGACAACACAGGTATGACTATCTTGATTCTGTCATAAAATTGTCATGGATGTACATGCATGACAGAAAACGTGACATATTGTGACAAACACGTATCATCACGAAAGTGTATTTTTTTTAGTAGTGAGGGTTCGAAAACATTGTCTCTAGCACCCACCACTTCTTCTGGACGCACAAGGGACATGAAGTGTCATATATGCAAAGCTGGTAGGCACTTGATGAAGAACTGCCCAAATAAACGAACATTCATTGTGCGGGAAGATGGTGAGTACTCCTTTGCTAGTGATTTGGATGAAGATACTCGTGCTATGCTTGCCACTAATAATGTAGGTGACACTAAGGAGCATGACACGGAGGAGATACATATTAATGTTGATATGGCAGATTAGTACCCAAGCCTTGTAACCATGCGGGTACTTAGTGCCCAGGTGGGGCATGCTGAGTTACATCAATGCCATAATCTTTTTCAAACTAAGTTTGTTGTCAAAGGGCATTCAGTTCGTGTGATCATTGATGGTGGGAGCTGCAATAATTTGGCGAGTACAGAGATGGTAGAGAAGCTTTGCCTCACAACTACGATACACCCCCATCCATATTACATTCAATGGTTCAACGACTGTGGTAAGTAGAAGGTAACACGTCATGTAAGAGTACATTTTACACTTGGTTCATATGATGATTATGTTGACTGTGATGTTGTACCTATGCAAGCTTGTTATTTATTGTTAGGTCGACCTTGGCAATATAATAATAGTGTGACCCATCATGGTATAACAAATTCATATACTCTCATGTTCGAACGAAAAAACCATTAACTTGCTTCCTATGACTCTTGATGAAATACTAAATGATGGGAAAGCTAAATCAATGGATCATGCTACGCATAGTATGCTTACTGTCAATTCTGAGATTTTTCCCTTGAGTGTTCCAACTTCTGAACTGGACATACTGCATGCTCACATAGTTCATTTGTGTCCCCATAATTCATGTATAGACTCTGTGTGGGATACTTATCATGATATTCCTAATGGTGCTATTACAAATATATCACACCCTCATGAGCTAACGCCTTTGGAATAGCCTATATACGTTGCATGTATTTTTGCTTTGCTCTATTGTGTGTTCCAGATAAATGCAAGCCGAGGATGGCTTTGTTTTCAAGAAAGGGAGGATGATGTGGACATAAGTTATCATAGAGATGTCCATAAATATTATATGAAATATTTTTCAATCATTTGACATGGACCTATGACTAGAGCACGTACACACCGATTAAACCATCGGTTACTTTTGTTTCTCGGTACATCTAATTTATTTCGTAAGAACTCGATGCTGCTTTAATTTTGGATTTACTTGTACTCAGGAACGAAGGGATCAGAGAGTCAAGGAGAGATGCTCACTTAGAGATGGGAGATGGAGATGCATGCACCTTACATTCACAAGAAGGAAAACTAATTGCATGCATGTTCCTTGTCAATCCATCCATCATGCATGCAACGTCCAAGTGCATAAGACCACAAGCTCTAGACTTTGCTCCAAGTTTCAAAATTATCCATGCATGGGGTGTCTCAAGACCTGTTGGTGCATCATGAGTTTCACATTGGGCCCGCAAAATCAATTAAGCCGCCCTGCTGTGTTCGTCCTCCCTACGGCCCTGCTTTGTGGACCAACGTGCAAGGTGATACGTCTCCAACATATCTATAATTTTTTATTGTTCCATGCTATTATATTATTTGTTTTGGATGTTAATGGGCTTTATTTTACACTTTTATATTATTTTTGGGACTAACCTACTAACCCAAGGCCTGGTGCAAATTGTTGTTTTTTGCCTATTTCAGTGTTTCGCAGAAAAGGAATATCAAACGGAATCCAAACGGAATAAAACCTTCAGGAGAGTTATTTTTGGAACAAACGTGATCCAGGGGACTTGGAGTGGATGTCAAGCAACCAACGAGGAGTCCACGAGGCAGGGGAGCGCGCCTACCCCCCTGGGCACGCCCTCCCCCCTCATGGGCCCCTCGTGGCTCCACCGACCTACATCTTCTTCCTATATATATATATTCATATACCCCGAAAGCATCCAGGAGCACCACGAAACCCTATTTCCACTGCCGCAACCTTCTGTACCCAAGAGATCCCATCTTGGGGCCTTTTCCGGAGCTCCGCCAGAGGGGGCATCGATCATGGAGGGCCTCTACATCAACTCCATGGTCCCTCCGATGATGTGTGAGTAGTTTATGTCAGACCTTCGGGTCCATAGCTATTAGCTAGATGGCTTCTTCTCTCTCTTTGAATCTCAATACAAAGTTCTCCTCGATCTTCTTGGAGATCTATTCGATGTAACTCTTTTTGCGGTGTGTATGTCGAGATCCGATGAATTGTGGGTTTATGATCAAGTCTATCTATGAACAATATTTGATTCTTCTCTGAAATCTTTTATGTATGATTGGTTATCTTTTCAAGTCTCTTCGAATTATCAGTTTGGTTTGGCCTACTAGATTGGTCTTTCTTGCAATGGGAGAAGTGCTTAGCTTTGGGTTCAATCTTGCGGTGCTCGATCCAAGTGATAGAAAGGGAAACGACACATATTGTATTGTTGCCATCGAGGATAAAAAGATGGGGTTTATATCATATTGCTTGAGTTTATCCCTCTACATCATGTCATCTTACCTAATGCGTTACTCTGTTCTTATGAACTTAATACTCTAGATGCATGCTGGATAGCGGTCGATGTGTGGAGTAATAGTAGTAGATGCAGGCAGGAGTCGGTCTACTTGTCACGGACGTGATGCCTATATACATGATCATGCCTAGATATTCTCATAATTATTCACTTTTCTATCAATTGCTTGATAGTAATTTGTTTACCCACCGTAATACTTATGCTATCTTGAGAGAAGCCACTAGTGAAACCTATGGCCCCCGGGTCTATTCTCCTTTATATTAATCTACCGTCAACAAGCTATTTTCTATTACCATATATTTTGCAATCTTTATTTTCCAATCTATATCATAAAAATACCAAAAATATTTATCTTATCATTATTATCTCTGTCAGATCTCACTCTCGTAAGTGACCGTGAAGGGATTGACAACCCCTTTATCGCGTTGGTTGCGAGGTTCTTATTTGTTTGTGTAGGTACGAGGGACTTGCGTGTAGTCTCCTACTAGATTGATACCTTGGTTCTCAAAAAATGAGGGAAATACTTACGCTACTTTGTTGTATCACCCTTTCCTCTTCAACGAGAAACCAACGCAGTGCTCAAGAGGTAGCAAGAAGGATTTCTGGCGCCGTTGCCAGGGAGGTTGCACCAAGTCAAGTCAAGATTTGATCTCCCGTCAACAAGCCATTTCTGGCGCCGTTGCCGGGGAGATCTACGCACAAGTCAAGACATACCAAGTACCCATCACAAACTCTTGTCCCTCGCATTACATTATTTTCCATTTGCCTCTCATTTTCCTCTCCCCCACTTCACCTTTGCCGTTTTATTCGCCCTCTTTTCCGTTCGCCTCTTTCCCATTTTCTTTGATGTCTTACTTGGCTCGTTTGGTTGGAATAGTTGTTTATTTATTGCTAAACGGAGAACCTAATATCTATGGATCCTCATCCACTTGCTAATCTTTTTAAGAGATCCAATTATGATGAACCAATTGCTAGTGAGTTTTTTGCACTAGATTATCTTTATGAAGTTTTGCTTGAAATTCGTGAATCTGAAAAATTGTGATGAAGTACTTTATGGAGTGATTCACAATGGATCCTTGAATAAAAAGCATGATTGCAATGATGATAGTATAAATTCTATTAATGTCAAATGTGCTTATAATATGCAAAACCCTAAGCTTTGGGATGCTAGTTTTGCTATGTCTACTACTTGTTGCAATGATCATGATTGGGGTGATTCTTCTTTTGATCTCGAAAATTTATTTAAGCCCCATGATGAATATGAGATTGATTTTATGCAATAATATTGAAAGTGGGTTTGGAAGAGTGTCAACTTTATATCCCACATATTTGGAGAATGTTCAATCTTATGAAGTTTTTGATAAAAGTGGGTTTGGAGATGTGATGACTTTAGTTAATGTTAATCCCACTATTTTGGAAGAGTGTCAACTTTGCATGCATGTGGATCATGTTAAGAATATTTTATGTGATAGCTACATTGTTGAATTTTCTTATGATCCTACATGTAATTATTATGAGAGAGGAAAATATGGTTGTAGAAATGTTCATGTTACTAAATTACCTCTCGTTATGTTGAGATTGTTATTGTTTCTTTCCGCTTCCTTGCATATGCTAGTTTTTGCTTGCCTTGATAATTTGTTTGCCTATAAGATGCCTATGCATAGGAAGTATGTTAGACATAGATGTGTTTGTCACGTGTTTTATGATGCTCTCTTTGTGCTTCAATTCTTGTCTTTCATGTGAGCATCGTTGAAATCTTTTGCCTAGCTAAAAGGCTTTAAAGAAAAGCACCTGTTGGGAGACAACCCAATTTTTTTCCTTGCTGTTATTAAATAAATAATTCATCTAGACTCTATTTAGATGTGGTTTTATGCTTTTAATTAGTGGTTGTGCCAAGTAGAACCTTTGGGAAGACTTGGGGAAAGTCTTTGCGATCTTGCTGTAAAAAACAGAAACTTTAGCGCTCACGAGATTTGCTGCCATTTTTTACTGGAGAGTGATATTTAGTTAATTATTTTTGAAGATAATTAAAAGATAAATTACTCACGTCCAGAAATTTATTTTAGAATTTTTGGGGTTCCATAAGTATTCGAAACCTACAGATTACTACAGACTATTCTGTTTTTGACAGATTCTGTTTTTCGTGTGTTGTTTGCTTATTTTGATGAATCTATGGCTAGTATTTGAGTGTATGAACCATATAGAAGTTGTAATACAGTAGGTTTAACACCAATATAAATAAATAATGAGTTCATTACAGTACCTCAAGTGGTGGTTTATTTTCTTTTACTAACGGAGCTCATGAGATTTTCTGTTTAAGTTTTGTGTTGTGAAGTTTTCAAGTTTTGGGTAAAGATTTGATGGATTGTGGAACAAGGAGTGGCAAGAGCCTAAGCTTGGGGATGCCCAAGGCACCCCAAGGTAAAATTAAAGGACAACCAAAATCCTAAGATTGGGGATGCCATGGAAGGCATCCCCTCTTTCGTCTTCTTCTATCTGTAACTTTACTTGAGGCTATATTTTTATTCACCACATGATATGTGTTTTGCTTGGAGCGTATTGTATGATTTGAGTATTTGCTTTTTAGTTTACCACAATCATCCTTGCTGTACACACCTTTTTGTAGAGACACACATGAATTAGAATTTATTAGAATACTCTATGTGCTTCACTTATATCTTTTGAGCGAGATAATTTTGCTCTAGTGCTTCGCTTATATCTTTTAGAGCACGGTGGTGGTTTTATTTTATAGAAATTATTGATCTCCCATGCTTCACTTATATTATTTTGGTAGTCCTTTAGAACAGCATGGTAATTTGCTTTGGTTATGAATTTAGTCCTAATATGATAGGCATCCAAGATCGGTATAATAAAAACTTTCATAAAAAGTGCATTGAGTACTAGGAGAATTTTGATACTTCATAATTGTTTTGAGATGTAAAGGTGGTAATATTAGAGTGTGCTAGTTGAGTAGTTATGAATTTGAGAAATACTTGTGTTGAAGTTTGCAAGTCCCGTAGCATGCACGTATGGTGATCGTTGTGTAACAAATTTGAAACATGAGGTGTTATTTGATTGTCTTCCTTATGAGTGGCGGTCGGGGACGAGCGATGGTCTTTTCCTACCAATCTATCCCCCTAGGAGCATGCGCGTAATGCTTGGTTTTTGATGACTTGTAGATTTTTGCAATAAGTATGTGAGTTCTTTATGACTAATGTTGAGTCCATGGATTATACGCACTCTCACCCTTCCATCATTGCTAGCCTCTTCGGTACCATGCATTGCCCTTTCTCACCTTGAGAGTTGGTGCAAACTTCACCGGTGCATCCAAACCCCGTGATATCATACGCTCTATCACACATAAACCTCCTTATATCTTCCTCAAAATAGCCACCATACCTACCTATTATGGCATTTCCATAGCCATTCCGAGATATATTGCCATGCAACTTTCCACCATTCCATTCATCATGACACACATCATCATTGTCATATTGCCTTGCATGATCATGTAGTTGACATCGTATTTGTGGCAAAGCCACCGTTCATAATTTTTTCATACATGTCACTCTTGATTCATTGCCCTTCCCATTACACCACTAGAGGCATTCATATAGAGTCATACTTTGTTCTAGTATCGAGTTGTAATCATTGAGTTGTAAATAAATAGAAGTGTGATGATCGTCATTAATAGAGCATTGTCCCAAATAAAAAAAGAAAGGCCAAATAAAAAAAGGAAGGCCCAAAAAAAGAGAAAAAGAAATAAAAAAGGGGCAATTCTACTATCCTTTTTCCACACTTGTGCTTCAAAGTAGCACCATGATCTTTATGATAGAGAGTCTCTTTGTAGCGACCCAACCTCAAACGGTAAAGCCTATGTGTATCCGTGTCATCCCTGGATCGGTATGCTGGCACACACCGTACATCAATGTATATATCAAAGTGCAATCACATGTATAAATAATGTAAAACTAATATATACCTCATAAATCTCAGCGGAAACAATGGAACGGGTGTGGAGTCCCATCAACGCCAACGGCAAGTTGAGTGTAGACCGTAACCCTACAACGTAACTCTTACTCATTGTAGAAATTCCTGCAACATAAGATGTTGCAACCATGTAGGTCAGTAATTGAATGTACTGGCAAGTCACATCATAAGAATAATGAACCTATTTTTACATGCAATTTGGCTGGTGGAAAGCTCTAAGTTTAGTTTTTGCATAAAGCTAGTTTTTCCCTAGAATAAAAGATATTATTCTACTACTACAATATAGCATAGGATGAGTTGGCAAACCCAACTCAATCCATTCCCAAAGTTTCATTTAAATCCCAACTGTTTAATTAAGAGTGATGAGATCTCCCAGCATTTCCACTACTAGATGCTCAAGTTGTCCGTAACCGGGGACACGGGTAATTGATTAGGTTTTAACACTCTGCAGAGGTTTGCGCACTTTTCCCCACAAGACTCGATCGCCTCCCTTGAAATTCTCGCACTGCCTGGTGTTTGAGAACAGGATGACCGAGACATAGTCTTTCGAAAGTATTTCCCCTTAACCCACGGATAGGCCGATACACCTACTCATTCTACATCTGCTAGCCCATCCCGGAAGGTGTCACACTAACTACTCAACTAAGCCAGAGCCCATATTGGCTTGTGGCTGCACACGTAAGTTTCTAGACATGAGAATACGATTGATCTCTTTGAGCCTGGGCGGACGGACCACTAGTGGTGCACCACCATGGATTTCCCATGCATGCTCCCACTGTACTTCGCCACCATTCAAACCAAACCTCCACCCAGGTAGTTCATTAAGTTATCTTGGTCCTACTTACTACTTTGTCACTCATCTCTCACAATGAACACTTCCCAATCCACGTCTACATTGGCGAGGCAAAATTAAACTTACGCGGTGGTGACAAAGCTATATGGTTCAAACCTACCCCAATGAACTACTAGGTAAAAACGTAGCCAACCTGCATAAATTTTCCTACCATGCATTCCTACTACGACGGACTAAGTGCAGATAAAAAAACATAGGTAATTAAAAGTATGGTCAAATGTGAACTTGCCTGGTAATAGTTGATGAAGATTATATCACTCTCAGAAATTTACTTAATAGAACTATTCGTCACTCTCCAATGAAAATCTATGAAGTCAAACATTGCATTCACATAAGCAATCATTTCAGAGAACAAAATAACATGCAACATGAAAAGACTCGGAAAATCCAAATGAAAACCAACACACATAACTTGCATGCAAATAATTCTAGGTGCTAACAATAAGTGACATAAGGTGCAAAACCGTGATGTGATCTATCGTGCATACCTAGCATAGTAATAAAACTATCATGGACAGATACTAATCGTGTGAAAAGTATAGTGACAATGGTCCAGGTGGTAGGGTTTGGCTACGGTGACACGGTGCAAAAAGAATCACATCAATCGGAGCTACGGTTTAGGAGATATGGCCATTTGAAGTTCGAATTCAAATTTGAATAAAGTTCAAATTTTATTTGGAGAAATTTTACAAACATGATGCTACTGGATAAATCTAATCATGACGAAGAATTTGCCGCTGGTTTCATCGAATTTGGATATACGATTAAAAAGTTGTGGCCAATCTAAGTTTAGGGGCTAAACTAAAATTTACAGGGACCTAGCAGTGAAACAGAAAATAAAATAAATTACAAACAGGCCCTCGGCCACGTGGCGGCTCGTGGTTGGCCGAGCATCGTTCGTTGCAGAAGCTATGCGGCGAACGGCCGTAACTTAGGCAAAACAGTGGCGACGGCTAGAAAAATAATTAAACCGAAGACCGGTTTAACTAAGCCGAACAGTTTACTAAAGCCCGTGGTTAACCGATCTAATTCAAATATAAAAAACCTAAACTAAGCGAACGGGGCGGTGTCTCACGGTGGCGACGATGATGAAGAGGGGATGACGGTGTGGGCATTGGGCGGTGGACAGGGCGGCGGCTCCGGCGCTCCTCGACGATGGGGAAGGAGGCGTCGGGGTCTGACGCGGCGTGGGCAATCCGGTGGTGGAGGCGGGGGTCCTCCGGGTGCACTGGATGGAGCAGAATGAAGGCAACGGGCTCCGGTGAACTGTGCGAACTCCAGCAACTCGGGGTCGTCGGGGCGGTGTATCTAGCACGACCTAGGCGGCAAAATTTTGTCAATTAGATGCACCCCGACGCGGGGAGTCAATTGACAAAGAAGAACGGGGTTGAGGTAGTCTTACGGACGGCGGAACAGACCGGCGAGGTAGCTCCAGCGGGTGAGATCCAAACGACGAAGGCGGCGGCTGTGAGCGGCGTGGGTCGTTGCGGAGTAGCAGAATAGAACGAGGGTGGTCGGGGGAATTTATAGGCACGAGAAGGGGCTGCAGAGACTGCGGATGAGCTCTATCCCGAGCGGAGCGGCCGGCAGTTGCGGGCGGCATGCGCGTGCTCTATCTGAACGGGAGGAGCGGGAGGTTGGAGATGATACGGGCGGCCCCATTTGGCAGCGGCAGCTGCCTGCGAGTGAGAGGGAGATGGCGGGCGTGCGTGCGATGGCCTTCGAGCGCTGGCCCTAGGCCGAAGTTGGCCAGCGGCTGGCTGGGCCGTGCGTTGTGTCCCTGGGCCGAAGTGGTTTCGGTCCAGGCGGGTGTGCGCGTGATTTTTTTTACAGAAAACTTTTCGAGGCCAAAATGAAACAAAACAAATCCCTAAAAATACCATGATAATATCTATAATTATCTCTGAATATCTGTAACACAATGAACATTTAATCAAGCATAGAAGAATTTGAAAATATTTTCCTAATGCATTTAATGCACTTTAGGCCAATCAAATAATTACCAAATAAATTCCAAATAACATTCTAATAATTTCCTCAACTCTTTTATATTTGAGGAAGTCATTTTATCCCCTCTCCTTTATTTTCCTTGAGTGGAAAATAATATTTGAACATTCAAGAAAACTCCAAAATGCAATAAATCATGAGAAGCAAATGATTTCAAGTATTGTTAAAATAACTTCTATTGGTTTCATAATCCATTTCCATATTTTCTTTTTGATATTTGAAGGAGTCATATTTCCTTCCCTCTTTATTTTATTTGAATAAATGGAAATGACTTTGAAACTCAAAATGAAAAAAATAATCAAAAGTGAACCAAGTGAAATTCAAAATTGCTCCTCATCACTTCCCACTCTATTTCATATATTTTTAAGAAGTTCTATTATCTCCTCTCATGAAAATCCTTGAGTGGCATAAAGTTTCTGAGTTGGAATATTTTTCAACTGGAATTCAAATCTTTTTTTTCAAAACCCCCTTTCATTTCTTTAGATGGAAGAAGTCATATTATCTTCACTCTAGGGTTTTGTGATGAATGTGAATTCACGGAGATCAAAATAATGCAAGATGAAAGTTTTGGGAAAGTCCTTTTATTCCCTCTCACATGCAACTTTCAAAAGTTGCAATTTTCCACTCAATTTCACACAACAATCAAACAAACAATCACAATAATTTATTTAGTACAACATTCCAAAATTTAGAATTTTGGGATGTTACACTCTTGTTTTGTCACTCTCATATACTAGTGGGAATTTTTCATTATAGAACTTGGCATGTATATTCCAACAATGGGCTTCCTCAAATGCCCTAGGTCTTAGTGAGCAAGCAAGTTGGATGCACACCCACTTAGTTTCTTTTGTTGAGCTTTCATACATTTATAGCTCTAGTGCATTTGTTGCATGGCAATCCCTACTCCTTGCATTGACATCAATTGATGGGAATCTCCCTATCCCATTGATTAGCCACGTCGATGTGAGACTTTCTCCTTTTTTGTCTTCTCCACATAACCCCCATCATCATATTCTATTCCACCCATAGTGTTATATCCATGGCTCACGCTCATGTATTGCGTGAAAGTTGAAAAAAGTTTGAGATTACTAAAGTGTGAAACAATTGCTTGGCTTGTCATCGGGGTTAGGCATGATGAGAGCATTCTTGTGTGACGAAAATGGAGCATGACCAAACTATATGATTTTGTAGGGATGAACTTTCTTTTGCCATGTTATTTTGAGAATACATAATTGCTTAGTTAGTATGCTTGAAGTATTACTATTTTTATGTCAATATTAAACTTTTGTCTTGAATCTCTCGGATCTGAATATTCATGCCACAATAAAGATAATTACATTGAGAATTATGCTAGGTAGCATTCCACATCAAAAATTCTGTTTTTTTCATTTACCCACTCGAGGATGAGCATGAATTAAGCTTGGGGATGCTTGATACGTCTCCAACGTATCTATAATTTTATATTGTTCCATGCTACTATATTATTTGTTTTGGATATTAATGGGCTTATTTATACACTTTTATATTATTTTTGGGACTAACCTATTAACCCAAGGCCCATTGCAAATTGTTGTTTTTTTGCCTATTTCAGTGTTTCACAGAAAAGGAATATCAAACGGAATCCAAACGGAATAAAACCTTCGGGAGAGTTATTTTTGGAACAAACATGATCCAGTGGACTTGGAGTGGACGTCAAGCAACCAACAAGGAGGCCACGAGGTAGAGGGCGCGCCTACCCCCTGGGCGCCCCCTCCCCCTCGTGGGCCCCTCGTGGCTCCACCGACCTACTTCTTCCTCCTATATATATTCATATACCCTGAAAACATCCAGGAGCACCACGAAACCCTATTTCCACCGCCGCAACCTTCTATACCCAAGAGATCCCATCTTGGGGCCTTTTCCGGAGCTCCGTCGGAGGGGGCATCGATCATGGAGGGCCTCTACATCAACTCCATGGTCCCTCTGATGATGTGTGAGTAGTTTACTTCAGACCTTCGAGTCCATAGCTATTAGCTAGATGGCTTCTTCTCTCTCTTTGAATCTCAATACAAAGTTCTCCTCGATCTTCTTGGAGATCTATTCGATGTAACTCTTTTTGCGGTGTGTTTGTCGAGATCCGATGAATTGTGGGTTTATGATCAAGTCTATCTATGAACAATATTTGATTCTTCTCTGAAATCTTTTATGTATGATTGGTTATCTTTGCAAGTCTCTTTGAATTATCAGTTTGGTTTGGCCTACTAGATTGATCTTTCTTGCAATGGGAGAAGTGCTTAGCTTTGGGTTCAATTTTGTGGTGCTCGATCCCAGTGACAAAAAGGGAAATGACACGTATTGTATTGTTGCCATCGAGAATAAAAAGATGGGGTTTATATCATATTGCTTGAGTTTATCCCTCTACATCATGTCATCTTACCTAATGTGTTACTCTGTTCTTATGAACTTAATACTCTAGATGCATGCTGGATAGCGGTCGATGTGTGGAGTAATAGTAGTAGATGCAGGCAGGAGTCGGTCTACTTGTCATGGATGTGATGGCTATATACATGATTGAGGGAGTCCTAGATTAGGGGGTCTCCGGACAGCCGGACTATATCCTTTGGCCGGACTGTTGGACTATGAATATACAAGATTGAAGACTTCGTCTCGTGTCTGGATGGGACTCTCCTTGGCATGGAAGGCAAGCTAGGAAATACGGATATGGATATCTCCTCCTTTGTAACCGACCTTGTGTAACCCTAACCCTCTCCAGTGTCTATATAAACCGGAGGGTTTTAGTCCGTAGGACAACAACATACAATCATACCATAGGCTAGCTTCTAGGGTTTAGCCTCTCTGATCTCGTGGTAGATCAACTCTTGTATTACCCATATAATCAAGAATAAATCAAGCAGGACGTAGGGTTTTACCTCCATCAAGAGGGCCCAAACCTGGGTAAAACATCGTGTCCCCTGCCTCCTATTACCATCCGCCTTAGACGCACAGTTCGGGACCCCCTACCTGAGATCCGCCGGTTTTGACACCGACATTGGTGCTTTCATTGAGGTTCCTCTGTGTCGTCGCCGTTAGGCTTGATGGATCTTTCGATCATAGTTAGCGATGCAGTCCAGGGTGAGACTTTTCTCCCCGGACAGATTTTTGTATTCGGCGGCTTTGCACTGCGGGACAATTCGCTTGGCCATCTGGAGCAGATCGAAAGTTACACCCCTGGCCACCAGGTCAGGTTTGGAAGCTTAAACTACACTACTGATATTCACGGAGACTTGATCTTCGACGGATTTGAGCCCCTGCCTTGTGCGTCACACGGTCACGATGAGCACGATTTAGCTCTACCATCAGACATTGTTCAGGAGATCGCACCGGCAGCCGCTCCGACCCTCGACTCGGAGCCAGTTGCGCCGTCCATGGACGGGTGGATGGACCCCGCCACAGAGGCCTTATCCTCGGCGGCAATCGAGCCGAACATCGACCTTACCCTGCACGAGAGCCGTGTTGTCAGACTGCCAGATCCTTCCTCGGCCACGGACTCCAAACCGCCTGCGCCCGTTCCTAGCGAATCCGATTGGGCGCCGATCATGGAATTTACCTCCACGGATATTTTTCAGCACTCGCCCTTTGGAGACATACTGAACTCATTAAAGTCTCTCTCCTTGTCAGGAGAGTCCTGGCCGAACTATGTCCGGCAGGATTGGGATGCGGATGATGAAGAAATTCGTCGCCCACCCACCACCCACTTAGTAGCCACTGTCGATGACTTAACTGACATGCTCGACTTCGACTCTGAAGACATCAACGGTATGGACAACGATGCAGGAGACGAACAGGAACCACCGCCCACAGGGCACTGGACGCCCACTTCATCACATGACGTATACATGGTGGACACACCAAAAGAAAACGACGAAGAGGAACGGAAGGACGCAACGAAGGGTTGTCCCCTCGAGAAGCAGTCAAAGCGGTGGCGTAAGCACCGCTCCAAATCCCGCCTCGGCAGAAACAACAATCATATAGACCCAGCATTAGAGCAGGGTGAACCATCGCCGGACCACGGCAACACGCAGAATCAAACCGAACAACCCGACTCTGTCAAAGACAATAGTCCAGACGACATCACACCGGATAGACACCCGGAGCAACAGAATGCCCGTCAAAGGCTTGTCGCCACCGCGAGGAGTCTAAAAAATAAGCAAAGGTTCAAGGCTGCGCAAGACACACTCAGAATCAGATGGAGTAAAGTGCTCAACACAGCAGCGGAGTACGACGGTAATCGCCTCACCAAGAGCTACCCGAAGCGGAAGCTGCTACCTGAATTCGATGAGGAGGCCTTAGATCCCCCGCAACCAAAAATTAAAACGGCCATCTGGCCGGATAGACGACCTCACGGCCAACATAGAGCGGCAAACAATGCCGCACATAAGCCAATACGCGATCCGCGCGAGGACTCGCATCAAAAGGACGACGCAACCAGATCCATCTATGGACCACGCAAGCGCGCTCCAGCATACGATGCAACACAACAAACATCCGAACATCACGGTACACCCAGATACAGGGGTGCTGCACACCCACTATGTTTCACCGACGAGGTGCTGGACTATGAATTTCCAGAGGGATTCAAACCCGTAAACATAGAGGCATACGACGGAACAACAGACCCTGGGGTCTGGATTGAGGACTATATCCTCCATATCCATATGGCTCGAGGAGATGATCTCCACGCCATTAAGTATTTACCCCTCAAACTCAAAGGTCCAGCTCGGCACTGGCTTAAAAGCCTCCCCAAAAGCTCCATTGGAAGCTGGGAAGAGCTCGAAGACGCTTTTCGGGCAAATTTTCAAGGGACTTATGTCCGACCTCCGGATGCGGATGATTTGAGTCATATAACTCAACAGCCCGTAGAGTCAGCCCGAAAGCTTTGGAACAGGTTTCTTACTAAAAAGAACCAAATAGTCGACTGTCCGGACGCCGAAGCCTTGGCAGCTTTTAAGCACAGCATCTGAGACGAATGGCTTGCCAGACACCTCGGCCAAGAAAAGCCGAGAACAATGGCAGCATTAACAAGCCTCATGACCCGCTTTTGCGCGGGCGAGGACAGCTGGCTAGCCCGATGCAGCACTAGCGACCCAAGTACATCCGAAGTTAGAGATGGAAACAGGAAATCACAACGCAGCAAAAATAATAAGCACCGGAATAAAGAAGACAACCCGAAGAGCATGGCGGTAAATGCCGGATTCTGAAGCTCTCGGCCAGGTCAGCAAAAGTCGTCCTCTAAAGGCGCCAGAGATGTCCATCCTAAACAAAATTCTGGACCAAATATGTCAGATCCATAGCACCCCTGGTAAACTGCTAATCATACCCACAAAGAATGTTGGGTCTTCAAGCAGTCCGGCAAGCTCAACGCCGTACACAAGGGGGAGGATACACCAAGCGAAGACAAGGATGAGCCTCTCAAGCAAGACACGGGGGAACAAAAGAAATTTCCACCAGAAGTCAAAACAGTAAACATGTTACACGTGATCAAGGGGAGAAACAAAGCGGCACTCCCAGAGAAATATGCCCAAGGGCCTATCACCGCGGAGTCCTGCCACTGGTCGTCTCAACCGATCACTTTCGACCATCGAGATTACTCAGCAAGTATCCGGCGTGCAGGATGGGCTGCCTTGGTATTAGATCCAATAATTGACGGATACCACTTCACATGAGTCCTGATGGATGGTGGCCGCAGTCTAAACTTGATATATCAGGACACAATCCGCAAAATGGGGATAGACCCAACGAAAATTTGCCATAGCAATACTACCTTTAAAGGAGTAACGCCAGGCCCAGGGGCTCATTGCACGGGCTCCCTGCTACTAGAGGTTATATTCGGCTTCCCCGATAACTTTTGTAGCGAAAATTTAATCTTCCACGTTGCTCCGTTCCAAAGTGGCTATCAAGCACTACTTGGACGCGAAGCTTTTGCTTGCTTTAATGCAATACCGCATTAAGCTTCCCTTACGCTTAAGATGCCCAGTCCACGTGGCATCATTACAGTAAATGGAAATATTGAGCGGTCCCTGCACGCCGAAGAGAGTGCGGCTGCCTTGGCAGCCGCACACTAAAACGGCCTCACCAACTAAAGCATTCGATAGGTCGTCAAGACCATGGACATGGTTAGACAAGTCCGGCGCAGCTATATGTAATTCATACAGGTTTGACGGCCATACCCCTATTACAAATACAAGGGGCTCAACGCGCGCAGACAAGTGGCAATTTTTACTCATCTTTGAATTATACATGGTTTCTTTAAACCTACCTTTTTGCACGACAACTTTTTCACCTAAGTTCCTCTCTTTTACAGATGACCATCGTGCTACACCTGTCCAGGATACGGCACAACGGAGACACAGGCGCAGACGTGCAGCAGGGACCCGTTCCAAGGATTCTTTTTAGATTAAGACCCTGCGTCAACCTTTTTTACTGTCTCTTGTTGATACACATCCCTCGGATTCTCAGTACTATTGAGAAGGATGCTAACGTCTTGGCATGTGGCCATGTCAGGATAATGCATGTACCTGGACACCAGGGGCTTCATACAAAGGGCACTGTTCAGGCCCACAATAAAGACTGAATACCTTAGGGAGTGTTCAGCATCGCGAGTTTGGCCTTATATGCATTAGCTCCGAATCATGTCTTTGGTCAAATGTTGGGTTTTCCTGACTCCTGTGTTTTGCTGCCTTACGTTCCGCTCTATCGGCTAAGGCGGCACTAGGAGAACTACTGCGATTGTGCCCTGGTTCATCCGGACGAGCACCTCAGTAGAGAAAGCCGAAAACTGACTGTCATGATATAGCGTGAGACTGGTCAACCACTCGATGACCTATCGGAATCTTAGAATTCCTCCGCCTTAATGAAGGGTCATTTCCTGGCCGGGCATGTACGCACCCCGAATTCGGGTGAGTGCGGAGCCACCAGGGGCTATATAGTAGCCCCACTGTCAAACTCCTCTGGCTAAGTGAAAGTGTTAAAGCATTATAGTCCAGTTGCCTAGTTCGCTGCGCTATCACCTCCTTAATAGGACCAAGACGTTGGATTAAGTGTGAACACGCGTCTTCTGCGAACACCCCCGCATTATATGCATGGGGGCTGAAGCCGACGACTGCAGTCTTTCAGGTTATACACATGTATACATAAACGGCCGCACATGAGGCATCACAATACTTTCGGGCCCAAGTATGAATGCAGCCTTGATAAATTCAATAAAAACATTGTTTTTACAATGGGAATACATGTCATTCAAACATAATATTCTTCGAGCACTGGGCCTCTATCAAACGAACACCCTCAAGAACTTCTTCAAAATAGTGCTCGGCAGCCACTCGGCCTATGGCCGAACCCTGCACCGCAACGGTGGTAGCATCCATCTCCGCCCAGTATGCTTTGACATGGGCAAGGGCCATCCGCGAGCCTTCTATGCACGCCGACCTCTTCATCGCATTGATGCGCGGCACCGCACCAAGGAACTGTTGCACTAAGCTGAAATAGTTGTTCGGCTTTGGCTTTTCCGGCCACAGATGATCTACGACGGACCTCATGGCGAGTCCGGACAACCTATTGAGTTTGGCCCATTCGGCTAGCTGATCAGTCAATGGAAGAGGATGCTCTGGCATGTTGAACTGCGACCAGAACAGCTTGTCCACTCCTGATCTGTTTGATCTCGGAAGTACTCGGCCGCATCGGCAGCACTCGCCGCCAAATCCAGATATGCGTCCGCCGAACTCCACAGTCGATCCAGAGGGGCATACCGCGGATCTCCGAACTTCCTCCGCAGCAGAAAGGGCTTCCCGGCCACAATATCACAGGCTTCACGTAGTTCCTCCTTCTTCGCTCTCATAGCAGAGCGGGTGTCTTTGGTCACCATCGTGGCCTTTTCAAGGTCCGTCACCTTCCTCGGTTTTCTTCTTCAAGGAACTGGCAACGGTCGGCAGTGTCTTTTAACTTTACAGCCATCTCGGCCATCTTCTCTTTGCTCTCGCAATGCGCGGCCTTCTCGGCTTTCAACTCTTCGCCCGCCTTCAAAGCAGCCGCATTACTACTCCTTGCTTGTTCTTTGGCCCGGGAAAGTTCCGCCCGAAGGGTTTCCACGGTGGCAGCTCCATCTGCAGTCACAAAATATTAAAGATACTGGCATCTCTCTGCTCTTACTATGTGACATTCACCAGAAAATATCACTTACCCTGTGCCTCGTCAAGCCTCTGGTTAACAAGCTCGATGTCGGCATCCGCCGCATCCAGTTGCCGCTTCAGTTCGGCAAACTCATTAGTCCGGCTAGCCACCGGAGCTTCCACCACCTGCACATAAAGCGGTATGGTTATTACCTGGGACTACGATCCTCTGCTTGCCGCCATCCTCGGCGACAACCAGAGTCTCAGGGGCTACTATCTACATAGGGCACACCTAAAAATGTGCAGTACCATTACAAATGTACATCATTTTACGTACCTCAAAGCCCGTCAGTAGACTCATGAAGGCGTCATGCAACCCGCTTTTGGCGGATGAAATCCTTTCCATCACCGTACCCATCAATGTACGGTGTTCTTCTGAGATGGCCACTCGCTCCAACAGCTCCCTCAGTACGTCCAACCGCATACCAAACGGTGTCGGACTCTTCTGTTTGCTCAATTCAAGAGCCGGACATTGCGGACTTCGGGCGGCCATAGGATTATCTTCTGGCCTCACCCGATCCGGCGAGGCCCTCCGCGACGACACTTCAAGGTCGTCGGCTTCTTGAGCGGGGGAGTCCGGGGGAGGCGTTTTGCTCTCCATCATCTCCGGAAGAAGATCCCCCGAAGATGAGCTCTGCTGAGAAGGGCTAAGATCCAAACTGCAAGATAAATGCTTCGGTTATTTTCCTCAGAGGTAAGGTGTTATATCTTCACTATTAAAGTACTTTTTGATTACTTATAGCTCGTTAGAGGGCTGATCCCCGCGTGGACTTTGTGCGGCAAGAGCACCCTCCAAGGCAGGACTCCCTGGTGGAGATTTCTTCTCCCGTTTGGAAACATGGGTTTCCGGATCTTCAGAGGTAGTCCTCTTTGTTCCCCAGGGTGAGAGAATGTCAAATTCCTCCCCTTGGTTATCCTCCTTCACGGAGGCGCTCATTCCCTCGGTTGGAATTGGTAGCGATGGGGGCCCGCTTTCGACCTCATTATTCCCCCTTTATCTTCCTTTGAGGGCTCCGGGCAAGGTGCTATCTCGAGCATCTTTTCTAGTACCGGATTCTCCAAACCCTCAGGAAGGGGGGCCGAACACCGAATCATCTTCGCCTTTGTTAGCCAGTCCTGGTCAAAGAGCGATTTCTCAGAATGACGTCATGGTAAATGAAAGACGGTGTGTTCGGCTAGAGGATTACTTACTTGGTCGGCGGTACGGTTGCTGCTCAGGCCCACGTCCTCAGTAGTATCCGGACACTCTATTTGGGGTCCGAAGAATGATTTGTACATCTCCTCGTGCGTCAGGCCAAGGAAATTCTGAATAGTGTGCAGTCCTTCGGGGTTGAACTCCCACATGCAGAGGGGCCGGTGTTTGCAAGGCTGGACTCGATGAACCAGCATGACTTGCACCATCGTAACCAGACTGAAGTCTCCTTCGAAGAGATCTTGAATGCGGCTTTGCAGTATAGGCACATCCTTGGCTAGACCCCAGCTCGGCCCTCTACTAATCCATGAAATCAGCTGTGGTGGAGGGCCCGAGCGGAAAGCAGGGGCAGCCACCCACTTGGCACTTCTGGGAGCTGTGATATAAAACCACTCCCGTTGCCATAATCTGGACACCTCTGGAAAGGGACCCTTCGGCCATGGAGCTCCAGCGATCTTGCTTATTAATGCGCCTCCGCATGCTACATGCTGCCCTTCGACCATCTTCGGCTTCACGTCGAAGGTCTTGAGCCACAGGCCGAAGTGACGGGTAATGCGGAGGAAGGCCTCACATACGATAATAAATGTCGAGATGTGGAGAAAGGAGTCCGGGGCTAGATCGTGGAAATCTAGCCCGTAATAGAACATCAAACCCCTAACGAAGGGATCCAGAGTGAGGCCTAGACCTTGGAGGAAGTGGGAGATGAACACAACGTTCTCGTTGGGTTCGGGAGTAGGGACGACCTGCCCTCGGGCGGGCAGATGATGCGAAACCTCGGCGGTCAGGTATCTGGCCTCCCTCAACTTCTTGATGTCCTCTTCCGTAACGGAGGAGGGCATCCACCGGCCTTGAAGGCTATATCCGGACATGATTGAAGGTCCGAAGCACCTGACCTGGGCTTTGGGTGTTAGAACTCAAGGCGGGGGAAGGATTCGATTGAGCACGGGAGGGAAAAAAGTAAAAGCCTTGTCCCTTTATAAAGAGGGTGAATATCAAGCGTCCTCCTAGTGGCCGTTTGGGACTTGCCTAAAATCTAGGAGTCCTAGGCACGGTTGGGTTACCCACGACCGTATTGATGAGAATCCCATAATTAGGGGAACACGATCCCTGCTTTGAAAAGACGTGTCAAGAAACCGCCTCGTGTTATGTGTGGAGCTGGTTGAAGAAAAATGGTTCGAATAATTACCGGGCCATGGCATAATGTCATGTTGCCAAAAACATGTCAGCAGATTGGATTTATGGAAATATTATTCTCTCTACGGTGGTATGTGGAACTTATTTTGCAGGGTCGGACACTATCCTTGTATTCAAATTCTTCCGTGATGTGTTTGGAGGAGGAACCCGCCTTGCAATGCCGAAGACAATACTGTGCGCCGGACTCATCGTCATTGAAGCCTGGTTCAAGGGCTACTGAGGGAGTCCTGGATTAGGGGGTCTCCGAACAGCCGGACTATATCCTTTGGCCGGACTGTTGGACTATGAAGATACAAGATTGAAGACTTCGTCTCGTGTCCGGATGGGACTCTCCTTGGCGTGGAAGGAAAGCTAGGCAATACGGATATGGATATCTCCTCTTTGTAACCGACCTTGTGTAACCCTAACCCTCTCCGGTGTCTATATAAACCAGAGGGTTTTAGTCCGTAGGATAACAACATACAATCATACCATAGGCTAGCTTCTAGGGTTTAGCCTCTCCGATCTCGTGGTAGATCAACTCTTGTAATACCCATATCATCAAGAATAAATCAAGAATGACATAGGGTTTTACCTCCATCAAGAGGCCCTGAACCTGGGTAAAACATCGTGTCCCCTGCCTCCGGTTACCATCCGCCTTAGACGCACAGTTCGGGACCCCCTACCCGAGATCCACCGGTTTTGACACCGACAGTGATCATGCCTAGATATTCTCATAATCATTCGCTTTTGTATCAATTGCTCGACAGTAATTTGTTCACCCACCGTAATACTTATGCTTTCTTGAGAGAAGCCACTAGTGAAACCTATGGCCCCCGGGTCTATTCTCCTTTATATTAATCTACCGTCAACAAGCTATTTTCTATTACCGTTTATTTTCCAATCTTTATATTCCAATCTGTATCATAAAAATACCAAAAATATTTATCTTATCATTATTATCTCTATCAGATCTCACTCTCGTAAGTGACCGTGAAGGGATTGACAACCCCTTTTATCGCGTTGGTTGCGAGGTTATTATTTGTTTGTGTAGGTACGAGGGACTTGTGTGTAGTCTCCTACCGGATTGATACCTTGGTTCTCAAAAACTGAGGGAAATACTTACGCTACTTTGCTGCATCACCCTTTCCTCTTCAAGGGAAAACCAACGCAGTGCTCAAGAGGTAGCACAAGGTAGCCGTCGTCCTTAATAAATACCTAGTATATTTTAGGGTTTAGACTTGGGTTTTGTTTAGAGAAGTTTAGCTATTGCTACTTTTATTTGTCTTTGCTCGTAGCGGCTAGTGCGGCCGTCAAGACATCGTATCGGAACCCCATCTTGTGAGATTTATTCCATCTAGCATATTCGCAATTTCAGATTGCTTGGCTATTATTTTCTTGCATGTTCTTCAATTTGCTTGCTGGAAAAATCCTTTGTGGATAGGCCGATCGCGCCGTTGGCTCGGTCGATAACACCATGGAATTGGTTTAGTGATTGACGTGGATATTAGTCGTGTACGGTTTTCCCTATATGGTTGGTAGCCGGATCATGAGGGTCAAGTCCCAAAAATCATAGCTATCTCTCTCTCGTCAAAAGACCGGGCCTCAGTTCACATAAAGAAGCCTTGGCCTTCATGAGTTCTTGTTGCGCCTTGAGAGCACCAATGTAGACATTTGTCGAGAGACTCATGGTTCTCGAGGAAGATAGTCTTGGAGATGTCGTTGTTCAATCCCATCATGAAGTGGAACTTCATCCAGATGGGGTCGTCCACGTCGTCTTGTGGCAAGGCTTTCTTCATCTCCTTGAAGTACTCGTCGAGGGAATTGGATCCTTGTATGGTGTCCCCAATTGGCGATGAAGATGTTCCATGTAGGTGGAAGGCAAAAACTCTCGCTGCAAGGCTCGCTTCATCTTGGGCCAACTCATGTTTAAGCTCTTCGAAGGTGTGTGAACTGACCATGTGTGACGCGTAGTCATGGAAGTTACTTGTGATGCACTTCACTTGATCTTCATAGGGGACTTGATGTAGCTTGAGGTAGGTGTCCATCTTGTGCTCCCACTCGAGATACTCCTCAGGTTCTTGAGTCCTATAGAAAGGAATCTTGTGGTCAGTGCTGAGGTCATAGTAGCTCGTGGAAAACGCGGACTTGAGCTTGGGAAGCTTCTCTCGAGGTGCTTGTCGGTGTCAAAACCGGTGGATCTCGGGTAGGGGGTCCCGAACTGTGCGTCTAAGGTCGATGGTAACATGAGGCAGGGGACACGATGTTTACCCAGGTTCGGGCCCTCTCTATGGAGGTAATACCCTACGTCCTGCTTGATTGATATTGATGAATACGAGTATTACAAGAGTTGATCTACCTCGAGATCGTAATGGCTAAACCCTAGAGGTCTAGCTTGTATGGCTATAGTGATGAGTATCTCTCTCTCCGGACTAAGCCCTCTGGTTTATATAAACACCAGGAGGATCTAGGGTTACATAAGGTCGGTTACAAAGAAAGGAATCTACATATTTGATCGCCAAGCTTGCCCTCCACGCCAACGAGAGTCCCATCCGGACACGGGTGCAGTCTTCGGTCTCCGTATCTTCACAGCCCATCAGTCTGGCCCATGGCTAACATGCCGGATGCCCGAGGACCTCTTAGTCCAGGACTCCCTCAGTAGCTCCTGAACCTGACTTCAATGACAAGGTATCCGGCGCGTAGATCTGTCTTCGGCATTGCAAGGCGGGTTCCTCCTTCTGAACTCCAAGATAGTCTTCGGACGAAACAATCATGTCCGGATCTGCAACACACACCCATAGAGAGTATAATATTTCACGAATCCAATCTGCTGACCACTTTAGAAATGTGACGTCACGTCAGTCCGGCCATAATTTTGAACCATTTTTCGTCTGCCACTCCATGTTTCGAGACGTGGTGGCCATTGGCACGTCTTGTCAAAGCAGAGATCATGTCCCCTTATTGCGGGATTTTCATCAATCCGGGCGTGGGTAACCCAACCGTCCATGTTTACATAGCCCTTGGGAATAGGCAAGGTTTAAGGCGAGTGGGGAGGCGTTCGATATTCACTGCCTTTATAAGGGGATAAGGACTCCCTATTCTTCTCCCACGCCTTCTCCTTCCTCTGCCCATCCATACTCGAGCTCCAGTGCCGAAGCTCTAGCTTTCCCTGCCCGAGAAAGCACTCCAACCATGTCCGGATCTGGAGCTGGAGGCAAGTGGATGGCCTCCTCCATCAATAAGGAGGACATCAAGGAGCTTCGGGAGGCCGGATACCTGGCCAAGGGGATCGTTTACCGACTCCCAGCCAAGGGACAAATCATCCCTACCCCAGAGCCCCATGAGAGGGTGGTGTTTCTCACACATTTCGTCCGTGGGCTGGATTCCCTCTCCAACCATTTGTCCACGGATTGATGTTTTACTATGGGCTGGACTTCCTTCATCTAGCCCCAACTCTATCCTCAACATCTTGGCATTTATTATCGGGTGCGAGGCCTTTCTCCGTATCCCACCTCACTTCGGTCTATGGCTGAAGACCTTCAATGTGAAGCCGAAGGTGGTGAGCGGCGAGCAAGCAGAGTGTGGAGGCGCCATGGTGGGCAAGATGCCCAATGTCACCTGGCCCAAAGGCTCCTTTGTGGAGACGGTGAAGGGGTGGCGGTCGGGGTGGTTCTACATCACCGAGTTGCACAACACCAATTGGGCGGTGGCTCCCGAATTCCAATCCGGAGCTCCAATGCGGCTCACCTCCTGGCAAGAGAAGGGCCTAACCTGGGGCTCTTCAAGTGAGCTGACTGGGCTCTAGACGTGTGTCCAGAACATGATAACCAAGAGGATCAAACTCGTCAACGTGATCCAGGTTATGCTCATCCGCCGGATCCTTCCGTACCAACGCCGGACTTGCTATTTGTGGGAGTTTGACCCGGCCAAGCACCAGACGCTACTAGAGCTCTTCGGCATGATGCACGAAGACATCTGGAAAGTGCTCTTCAAGGCCGGCGAGACACTACCGCCCACGACCGAGGATCGCGGGCTCAGGTTAAAACGCCAGGCCAATTCGGTAAGTTCTTTCATGTTTTCAAGGTTTACCTTCCACTGGCATATTTTGAGGAAGGAGTCTAAGCCTTCCTATCAATTTTTCAGGCCTGGATCGATATAGCGGGGCGGATTAACTGTCCGGCTCCGCTACCCGAAGACCAAGAAACCCCACTTCTGACGAAGATGTTGTTTCCGGTGCCTTATGAGGTGCCGGAGAAGAAGGCCAAGAAAACAGCCAAAGGGGCTAGGAGCGGCCTTCACCGAAAAGGTGCTTCGGACGTGACGTCCGAAGACGAGACTCACTCTTCGGCCGCCGAATATGACGATGAAGAGGTGGAGGCAAACGATTCCCACCTGAGGAGGGAAAGAAGAAAAGGGGGGCCTCCCCAACTCTGGAGGCGAAGGCGCCCAAGAGGGGGAAGGGCTCCCTCGCGGATAACTCCGCGTGGGATGTCGATAGTAGTCCGGAGCGACCCCCCCCCCCCCGAACCAAGCCTCGGGCTACCTCGTAAGTACCTTATGCATGTACAAATGTCTAGCCTTTCCACTTTGTAATATTAATATGTTTAAATTATGCTATTGCAATCCGGCCCGTGACAGCTCCCCGCGATCCTCAACAGGAGGTTCGCTGGGTTCAAAGGAGATGGCCAGCGTGTCGCCACCGCCCGCTCACTCTCCCTCGGCCAAGGGTGATGATGAGGTGGTGTCCCAAAGGACCTTCTCAGGTCAGGGAGAGGTTCCGGAGGTCGACGGGGTGGCGCCAAAGGATGACTCCTCGGCCTCCGGACACATGGGGGAAAAAGCCCCCATGAGGACTGGTGGTGGGGGCCAAGTTCAATTCGGCCCCCAGCCGGATACCATTCCGGAGACCTACACGGCTCTGGAGTCAAGCGAGCAGCCTTCCCTGAAAGGAGGAGGTGTGCCTATTCCACCGGCGACCTCTGTCCAATCAGAGGCACCAGATAATCTGCTGGAAGCGCTGCGAGGCGCTTCCATTGTGGATGAACACCGTATCCTTATGGGTGCGGTGATCGAGAAGGCTCTGTCCGCGAAAAGCGGACTGACCGAAGCCTGTGCTAGCCTTCTAACAGGCTTTGAGGTAAGTAATGTAATTGTAGAGAGAATATCACAGTGTAGACAGTAGCCCCTGATGCTTTGTTCGGTGTCCGGAAAGGAAAAGCCGAACAGAGGATCAAAATGATTTTCGCAGGAGTCTAATATAAGATGTTTATGTGAGTAAGCACGCGTCGCTGCTGGCTACTGCCGCTCATATCGCGGAGGTCTCCGGACTGAAGCAGAACCTGGAGCAGGCCAAGAAAGAGCTCGGCCTTGTGAAAAAGTAGCTGGAGGACAGCCAAGGTATGCAGTAACCTGCGTGTATATTTAGGAAGGATGAATGGTTCGTGCTAACTAAAGTGCCATGAACTTTATTAGAGGCCACGACCGAGGTGGCGGCCCTCAAGAAGGCGTTAGCCGAGGCCGAGGACAAAGTGGCCAAGGAACACGCCGCGCGCGAGAAGCACGAGGCCCGGATCAGCGAGGTCCAGCAAGAGCTCCAGGATGCCGTCAAGAAGTATGAGTCCCTGGAGTGTGATTCTAAGACGCAAGGGTCCGAACTTGCGAAGGCCTGCCAGAGTGCACAAGATGCTCGAGCCGAAGCCCAGAGCGCCCTTCAGGAAATCCAGGCGGCCAAGAAGATCGCCACGGGTAAGGCTTTCATTATGCAAAGCAAGTCTGCGAAGGAAACGTTCCTTTTACTTACCCGAATTTGGAGCTCTCCAGGGGTGTTTACGGATTTGCCGTGCAGCGTATCGGATGCTGCCGAGTTCTATCAAGCCGAAGAAGGGAGTTCTATGGAGAAGCTGTTCTAGTCTCAATACCTTCGACCAAAACATCCGGTGCCCTTCAGCGACCAGCTGAAACAGCTGGTCGAGTTGCACAAGGCGGCCGAGCTAGCCATGAAGGACCTAATAGTCCGACTATGGCCTGCCGAGCCCATTCCTAGCAGCTACTTCAAACTTGTGAAGCGGCTTGTGGGTGCCTTCCCACGGCTTGAAGTCGTGAAGCGGTCGGTCTGCATTGAAGGTGCACGAATGGCCTTTGCCCGCGCCAAGACGCACTGGGCAAAGATGGATGCCAAGAAGCTGATGACCGAGGGGCCGCCTGAGGGCAAGGAGCACCGCCGACCCGAGCTATATTTTGATAGTGTCCTGGAGGGATCTCGCCTTGTGGTGGAGCAATGTGCGAAGGTTGATATTCCCATGAAAACATTCATGTTGTCCTATCCTGTAATATGAAACAAGGTCGTTTTGTAATATAGTGCTTGTGACTCTTAAATTTTTACCTCCTGTGCGGCCGTTTATGAAATCTGAGGGTTAGCCAGTCGTCGGCTTCTGCCCCCACGTAGATAGTACGGGGGTGTTTGGGATAAATCTAAACACTCTTTACTCCACTCCTTAAAGGAGGTGTTTAGCGCAACGAATAAGGCAATCAGATTGTACGACTTTTATCGCCCTCACTTAGCCATAGGAGTTTGACAATGAGAATTTTGGCGAAGCCCCTAGTATTCGGAAGGCCGAACTAGGGGCGCTATACACACCTGATCGGATAAAAACCGATTCCTCGCGTAAAGCGGAAAAAATCTCCAAGGATTTGAAACCTCTCGAACATCTAACCAGCTCTCGCTACATCATGACAGATAGTTTTCGTCTTTCTCTACTGAGGTGCTTGTCCGAAAGAACCGGGACACAATCACAGTAGTTCTCCCTTTACTACCCTGGCCGATATAGGGGAACGTAAGGTAGTAAGCACAGGAGCCGGGCAACCCAACTATTGACCAAAGACATGATTCGGAGCCGATGCATATAATGCTATAAGTTTGGGGTGCCGAACTGTACTGTAAAAAGTGTCCGGACTTTGTTGCTGCATTGTGGGGCGCGATGAATCCCCTGGCGAAGTAATACGTACCAGAGTGTACGGGTGCGAAGAGTAATAAATACAGAGGTAAGGAAAAGGGGGAAACTAAGTAATAAGCTGATGCTACCATTTATTTACCATTGTAATGTGATTAATACATCGAGGCGTACTTGTACAAGTAATGTGATAAGCAATTAAGGCTATTTAACATGCCATGACCAAGAACGAGCAGTGTGCGGGTATGTAAAACAGGTATAGCAATCGTTAGCAGAGACCACCTGGGGATTCCCTTGTACGCCAAAGCTCCTTGCCTCCTTGGTGTGTCCGACAAACGGGTTGTCAGAAGAAACCTCGAAAAGAGAAAAACCCGAAATGAAAAGGAAAAGTGAAGGTGTGCGAATCCTAGGGTCGGTCGAGCCGCACCATGGATCGCGAGCTAGCTATGCCTCCGTCAATACCCATGGGATTTTGAGTGCGTAGTTATGTACGCGTGGTACAAATGCCGATGTTTGATCGGGACTGGGACGGAGGCCAAATTGCTAACTAAGCTCTTGACGAGCCGGGCTGTCTCGCTGTGGAATAGTCCGGACTCTTTTAATGGTGTCCGGGGGCTTGGCCGCTAAACTAAGGTTGTGCTGGAAAAGGCTACACTGTATTTCTGCTGCTAAGGCCGTTGTGTGCTCCTCAGTACGGAGGGAGCATTCTGTATTTCCGTTGATTGTTATGACGCCACATGGTCCGGGCATCTTGAGCTTGAGACAAGCGTAGTGAGGTACCGCATTCAATCGAGCGAATGCGGTTCGTCCGAGCAGTGCGTGATAGCCGCTGCGAAAGGGGATGATGTCGAAGATTAACTCCTCGCTTCAGAAGTTATCCGGAGATCCAAAGACGACCTCTAGTGTGATTGAGCCCGTACAGTGGGCCTCTACGCCTGGTATGACTCCTTTGAAGGTAGTCCTTGTGGGTTTGATCCGTGATGGGTTAATGCCCATTTTGTGTACGGCGTCCTGATAGAGCAGATTGAGGTTGCTGCCACCGTCCATGAGGACTCACGTCAGGTGGAATCCATCAATGATTGGCTCTAGGACTAGTGCGGCTGATCCGCCATGCCGGATACTGGTCGGATGATACCGACGATCAAAAGTGATCGGGCACGATGACCATGGATTGAATTTTGGGGCGACTGGCTCTACCGCATAGACGTTTGTGAGTGTGCGCTTGCGCTCCCTCTTGGGGATGTGTGTAGCATATATCATGTTTAACATTTTGACCTGAGGGGGAAACTTCTTCTGTCCCCCTATGTTTGGCTGCAGGGGCTCCTCATCATTGTCCTCGCTCTGCGATCCCTTTTCCTTGTTTTCGGCATTTAACTTGCCGGCTTGTTTAAAACCCCAGCAATCTCTGTTGGTATGGTTGGCTGGTTTGTCTGGGGTGCCATGGATTTGGCACGGACGGTCGAGTATGCGGTCTATGTTGGATGGTCCTTGATTGTTTCTTTTATACGGCTTTTTTCACTGACCGGACTTGGAGCCGCTGAATCCGGCATTGACAGTAGTGTCATCGGTGTTGTCGTCATTGCTTCGGCATTTGTGTTTGCTGCGTCAGAGCTTGCTGTTGTGGTTCTTAACCTCAGAGGGGCCTGCCTCGCTGGCTATGTTTCTGCTATGAGCCAACCAACTATCCTCACCCGCGCAAAAGCGGGTCATGAGTGCCGTGAGGGCTGCCATAGATTTTGGATTTTCTTGGTCGAGGTGGCGGGCGAGCCATTCGTCGCGGATGCTATGTTTAAAGGCCGCTAGGGCTTCGGCATCCGGACAGTCAACGATATGGCTCTTTTTGATTAGGAACCTAGGCCAAAATTTCCTGGCTGACTCTCCAGGTTGTTGGACTATGTGGCTTAGATCATCAGCGTCTGGTGGCCGGACATATGTACCTTGGAAGTTGTCGAGGAAGGCTTCTTCCAAGTCCTCCCAGCTGCCGATAGAATTTTCAGGCAGGCTATTTAACCAGTGCCGAGCTGGCCCTTTGAGCTTTAGTGGCAGGTATTTGATAGCATGGAGGTCATCTCCGCGGGCCATGTGGATATGGAGAATAAAATCCTCGATCCATACTGCGGGGTCGGTTGTTCTGTCGTATGATTCAATGTTAACGGGTTTGAACCCTTCGGCGAATTCGTGATCCATTACTTCATCGGTGAAGCAAAGGGGGTGTGCGGCGCCTCTATATCGGGCCGCGTCGCGACGTATCTCCGATGGAGTCCGTCTGCGGTTGTCGGCTCGGGTGTGACTAGGTTTTTCACATCCAAATAGGTAGCCATCATCACGTGTCGAGGAACGTCCTCGCGATCCGTAAATCGATCGGGTATATCCTGCTTTATTGTTCAGGTCATATCGAAGGTCATATGTATGACCGTAAGCTGATTTCCCTCTACCTTTGCGATGAGGCGGGGCGGGCTAGTGTTCTTGAGTTGCCGCTTTGTCCCGTCCACGTGGTGGTCGGTCAGTCACATTGCGCGATGGTGGTATGTGTTCCGGCGCCTCGTCATCGAACTGAGGTAGTAATTTGTGCTTCGGGTAGCTTTTGGCCGGGCGCTTGAGGCCGTATTCTTCGGCTGCTAGGACGTCGGTCCATTTATCGTTGAGCAAATCTTGGTCAGCTTGAAGCTGTTGCTGCTTCTTTTTCAGGCTCCTTGCAGTGGCTATTAGCTGGCGCTTGAAGCGCTCCTGCTCAAGAGGTTCCTCGGGCACGATGAAATCCTCGATGCCGAGGCTTGCCTCATCCTCGGAGAGCGTAAGATAATTACTATCCTCCGAGTCCTTGTGTGTGGCCTGTCTACCAGGGCTAACCTGCCCATCTTTTCGTTCATCCCGTTCGATAGCTACATCACGGGGTCTTCGTTGTCTTCGGCACCTTTCGGAGTGTTATCTTCTCTTGTGTCGGTGTTGTTATCTTTACTGCGGCGTGACTTAGAGCGGCGCCGCTGACGCCGGTGTTTCGATTGTATCTCGGGAGGTTTATCCTCAACTGGTTCTTCTTTGTCATTGCCGCTATTCTCCTTTGGTGCATCCACCATGTACACATCATACGAGGAAGTGGTCATCCAGCGTCCGGTGAACGGCGAGTCCTGGGCCTCTTCTTCTCCGGCATCGTCGTCCATACCGTCGATGTCATCAGAGCCGTAATCGAGCATGTCAGTTAAGTCTTCGACAGTGGCTATAAAGTGGGTGACGGGTGGGGAGCGAAATTCCCTATCATCAGCTTCTAGTTCGAACCGGATATAGTTCGGCTGTGAGTCCCCTGCCAAGGACAGGTTCTTCAATGAGCTTAGCACGTCGCCCAAGGGTGAGTGCTGGAAGATGTCTGTGGCGCTGAACTCGAAGATCGATAAACGATCAAGTTCGGTGTCCATGGACTCACATGGTTCGGAACTTACACCCGGAGACGAGTCCGGGGTTCTGGTGACAAGAATATTGTGTGAGTTTTAAGTCCATGTGCGGCTCCAACGCCTGAAAATCTGTGGCCTCTATGGTGGGGTTGAACCTCTAGTCCTTATATGGCGCCTTATACTCCGGATCTAAGGCCAGAGCAGTTACATGAGCTATCTCCTGAATATGGTCCGATGACTGATTTAGATCATGTTCATCGAGGTGACCAGGAGCGATCGCCGCAGTCCTGAATCCAGCGAAGATCATATCTCCACGGATGTCTGCAGCGTAGTTCAAGCTCCCAAATCTGACATGGTGGCCAGGGGCATAGCTACCGATCTACTCCAGATGGCCAAATGAGTTGGCCCACAGTGCGAAGCCGCCGAACACGAAAATCTGTCCGAGGAGGAAGGTTTCTCCTTGGACATCGTCATTGTTGACGATTGAAGGGACCATCGAACCTTTTAAGGATGGCACAGTGGAACTCTCAATGAAAGCACCAATGTCGGTGTCAAAACCGATGGATCTCGGGTAGAGGGTCCCGAACTGTGCGTCTAAGGTCGATGGTAACAAGAGACAGGGGACACGATGTTTACCCAGGTTCGGGCCCTCTCTATGGAGGTAATACCCTACGTTCTGCATGATTGATATTGATGAATACGAGTATTACAAGAGTTTATCTACCTCGAGATCGTAATGACTAAACCCTAGAGGTCTAGCTTGTATGGCTATAGTAATGAGTATCTCTCTCTCCGGACTAAGCCCTCTGGTTTATATAAACACCATGAGGATCTAGGGTTACATAAGGTCGGTTACAAAGAAAGGAATCTACATATTTGATTGCCAAGCTTGCCCTCCACGCCAAGGAGAGTCCCATCCGGACACGGGTGCAGTCTTCGGTCTTCGTATCTTCACAGCCCATCAGTCCGGCCCATGGCTAATAGGCCGGACGCCCGAGGACCCCTTAGTCCAGGACTCCCTCAATGCTTGTCGACGAAGATGCCTTGAAGTCTCTTGGCGAAGATGACAAGGTAGACGGTGAAGTCGTATAGCGGTGGTTGGTGTTGAGCTCTTGACCTACACGTTCTTGTCGGTGTCGATGCCGATGTGACCTTGTCGGAGATGGTAGCTCGGAAGGATGTGCACTTGAGCACCATCTCGAAGATGAGGAAGACCTCTTGCGGGTGTTGATGTGGGCTTTGAGCTCCTCCATTAGAGCATCCATCTTGGCGTCGATGTGGTCCTTCATGGCATCAAACTTTTCATTGTTGTTTTAGACCAAAGGAGATGTGCTTTGCCTATACATCACAAGACTCAAGTAGAGGTGAGTAGGAAATGAGATAAACAATACCAAGATACATTTTACCAAAGTTGAGGATGTATCCCGTGTCACTCAATGTGAATTGAGAGAATAGTGGAATTGGTACCAGACTTGTTCACTCACACCTACAAAGTAAAGCTTATCGAGTGGCTTGGTTAGGACAAGTGGCACAAAATTCAAGCAAGTGCTAGTCGAAGATATTGATAATGTTGAGGGAGATTTGCAAAATTGCAATGTAAAGCAAATAGATCAATAGCTATATGGTATGACCCATAAACACACACACACACACATGAATAGATAGATGGGATCCGCACAACCAAGGAAATGGGCACAAAATGTGTTACCACGCAAAAAGCTCTTCTTGCATGGACACTAGAGAGACAATAGCTCGATTGCTCAAATGGGCTAGATACGCTCGTGCACCAATGCGAGTAACCATGCCGTCTTCAATCCTAGGTATGCTATATATGTATGCTCCAAGAGTATGTACTATGCAAAATGGCTCAATGTTATTTCTATTTCTTACAAGCTCTTTTGTATCTCCTCATTTGCTTAAAAGTTTTTTCATTTTTTATAAGCTTCCTTTGCCGCTATGCTTGATGCTCGAGCCAAGATATGAGACAAGTATGTAAGATATGCACGAGAGAGACTTAATGGCACAATGATGATAGCAAGATGATTGCACGCCAAATGTAGCTATGTGGTGTAAGTGTATCACTAGGGTGCACAATGAGCGTGGCCCGGCAATTCTCAACTCACTAGTCTTGATAGGAAAGGTACGTAATAGGCTTGGGGCTATCAATGCAATGTCAAGGAAATGTACAATGGTGTTGTCGAGGTTACCATCCTTGCTTATGGTCGTGGTGTCAAAACATGAAGCAGTTGTTGTCGATGTCGAGTCCATGGCGATGATGAGTGGCGGAGGAAGGACTGTTCCTAATTAGCCGAAACACCTTAGGAAAGGGAAAACCACAACTCAAAATCTCAAGCAAAATTGGGTTAAGTTGGCGGGAGGGTATGGTGGTGGTTGAAGAAGAAGTAATTGTCCCTAAGTAGCCTAAACACCTTAGGAGACTCAAATCACAACTCAAACAACCACAAATGCAATGGAGATCAAAATGGGTTAGGTTGCGGAAGGCTATGGTGGTTTTGCGGGTGTGGTGGAGGGCCTACGCAAAGAAGCCAAAGTGAAAAAGAAATTTATGGTGTCAAATGGTGTTGGAACCTATCTATATGGATGGGGGATATCAATAGCTATCCAACAAGCTAAAGAACATCAAAATTGAACTCTGAATGTGAAAGTTATGGTCAAAACGGTCAATCGGTCTAGGCTGAAACTTGGGGAGCGGTTGTACTGCTCTCGGAGCGTCCTGGGGTTATTGTTTTGTGCGGGCGGAGGTATCAGGGGATAGCGGAGCGGTCATACCGCCTTGGGGGCCGGTTCTACCGCTCTACTCAGGAAAATTCCCAGATTTGAGTACGGGATGGACTTGGGGCAGACCAAACTCGAAATTTGTGGTGCCAATCGAAGGGGAAAAGAAAATTTGGGATGGAATTTGTTATGGAGGTGGGGAAAGCAAAGATCCACTTGCCAAACAACAAAATCATGGATCAAACGCAACAAAATCTCACAAGAACCAACAAAATGCAAAAAAAAATGGGAGGGCTATTTTTGGTGGGGATTTTCAAATTGGGACAAAGACAGACAAAATTAGGCTAGAAAACGAAGGCAGGGACTCCAATTTATGAGAACATAAGCTCTGATCCAAGATGTTGTAGGGTGGAACCCTAATGGCCGATCTTTCACGAATTGGAGGGGGATTCCTCGAATAACATGACGAACACGGGGAAGAAAGGGGAGAAATCACAAGGAACACTCAAGAACAAGTCAAATCACACATCCACTAGACTCAAATCCACACAAGATCTACAAAGGTACATGAACAACAAATGGAAAGATACAAGGTAGGGTTCATCCCAAATCCTTTGAAGGAGATGAGGTCTTAATGATCTAGATAGATCCTTCCCATGATGGGGGTCTTGAATCCCTCGGATCTTCTCACATAGAGGTCTTGAACTCCATGGGAGTGGTCTCTCTCTCTCTCTCTCAGGAGGAGGAGTGGTAGGAGCAAGGCTCAACTAGATGAGCCAACACTTGGCTAACCCTAATTCGGAGCTAGGAGAAGAGTACTTATAGTCCAAGGGGTAAGTTAGGGTTACATGCGCCGTGGCCCCTTTCACTGCGCTGGCAGGCCGGTTGTACTGCTTGGAGATCATGTATCGATTCCTGGAGGTGTTCGCGGAGGTAGAGACCGGTTGCACCAGTGTGAGGACCGGTTGTATCGGTTAGGCTGCGTTGTGGGAACAACCGGGGTGGTGTCGGTCTTGCCTCGCTCGATTATAGTATGCAGAGCGATAGTTGGGCGGTAGTGAACCGGTTGTACTGGTGGACTGGTTGTACCGGTGTTTCTAGGCTCCTTCTCCGCTTCCAAGCTTCCCTCATGAATGGTGTAGTTGTTCCTTGGTGCTTGCACTCCTCCTCGTCATCCATGAAGCTCCGTCAGTACCTATGCATGCACACGAGAGGAGTGTCAAGTAGTATACCATCCTCGAAAGGGTCAAGTGAGCACGTGTAAAGAAGATGATTCACCTTTATGTATGTGAAGTAGATGCCATACGTGTCACTTGCCAAACGGACTCTTAACATGGTGATGTCCATAGGATGCTCCGCATCACCCTAGGTACACTTGGTCCCTGTATAAGCTGGGGGGTTTAGAGCATAGGCTAAAGAATTATACATTCGCATATGGTCTCGAGGTAGATCATCTTGTACTTTGTACTCCAACACAATCAATACAACAAAACAGGACATAAGGTTTTACCTCTTCGAGAGGGCCCGAACCTAGGTAACATCATGTCCCTTATTCCTCGTGTTACCATCTAGCTAAGATCAGCGACTCTGGCCCCCCTACCCGAGATATGCCAGATTTAACTCCGATAGTTGGCACTAAAGTGTTAGTGGATATAGCACAACCTGGTCTTATCATCCATGTGGCCTTACCAAAAGAGATCCTTCAATACAATAATATCAAAGTTAGTTTTCTTCAAGTTCTTGCATGACCTATCACTTAGCAAAATTAATGTACCTACTCTAGCTAGATAATCGGTCCTTAAGCAACGACTTGGGATTTCCTTTTCTGACTATGTTCCTAAGCTTATAATTATTAAACTACATCTAATAATTTGTGTTAAGCGCATTATTTCCATGCATGGTTTGTTAAACATGTGTTGACGAGATGCAGATTACTCCTCATTCCAAATTTCATTGGCAAGACTTGAAGCATGCCATAAAATTGTTCATAGTATTCACTTCCCTACCAAGTGTTTCAATGCTGGACACAAATGGGAATATGTGTGCTAGTGGTGCATACCTTCGATAGGATCAATTGTATCATTCACAAAAAGTTGTTACACAATCTGTTATGTTATATACGCTCTTCAAAACTATTGCTTCATACATTGTTATAATTGTTTTATTCATCTTGCAACATATATTGCCGCCTATATTTGTTCCTAGATTGATTCCCTATTCTAGTCCAATCACACTAGCTATTGGTGAGAACAAGAAAATGATGGCAATGTACTTCATTCCCCTAGAAATGAAAGCATTCTCACTGATAGGTGGTCGAATGTGATGATAATTTGTCCACATTTGAAAATTAGAGTCAATGTTATGCTCATGCTCTACGAAGGCATCGAAGGCCTTTTTCTGTTCATTGATGACATTCTACCTTGCAGATTCTTGGCAATGCTTTCCTCAAATCCTGGTTGTTAAGTATTGTGTGTTAAGTTCCTCCTGAGTAGAGAGGTCGGGCTTTAGCTATGCCATAGATCTTTGTGCAAAGGGCGCATTGGATAAACATGTTCCATGTGATGTGCTTCACTTTTGTGATGTGTTTGACCGTGTTGTTTCCCCAAGGCAAGAAAAACCAGTTCACCTAAGCTAAAGCAATAGCATAGGCTAACATTGTGCTTTCAAATGGAGCTTGTTTATGATGGTTTGTTTATCTTTTTAGCAGCGTTCATTAGAGTCTATTTGATATGATTTGCTTGTCTTTGTTGTTTAGTCATATTCATGTATGAAACCGGACACCTTCAATGGTATGATGCGATATGTTGTTCGTTCGGCATACCATCACATAGGTTAATGATGTAGTTGGAAAAGACCCGGTCATACCATTGCTCCGCTTCATGGTTGTAGTTGGTCATTGCGCCAATGACGCAACGGGTCATACAGAAGTCATAAAACTGCAAGACACACAGTTGTATTCTATTCACCACACCTACGTTATGTTTTACGGAGAGATGCGACATGTGAAATTATGGATCGTAGTCCATTCATACTAATCGTTTCCAACCTTAATCACTCCTTTTATTTAATGTTTACAATCTGAATTGTTACTCTATACCGTTGCAGTTATCACTTCCTACCACAGTCCACATGTTATATTAATCATCGTAACTACCAAGGCATTGAGACTAACAATCTCATTAGTTTCGCTGGGACCAAAAAAAAGTGTAAATGTGTGGAGGTATTGATCATTAACTGTCATTCAAGCACTTCCACTGGTTTGATAAATCTTATCGTCATTTACTTGAGAGAAATTTCTTCCTAGCTACATATCTCTGCACCCGAGGGTGCAACGGCTTCCTATACTAGTGGAGACACTTATCATGCTAGATGAAAGAGATGTTGTATGAATATTCCGAGTATCCTGAGTCCGCGTACCAGGAAGTGCCCTAGCAACGCCTCTTTGGATTGGATCCCCACCATCATCACGTTGTTCCGCCATTGTATAATATTTGGCTCCAGTATTTGCCTCGCTAAGCATTGCAATATCAATACATGTCGAACCCCTTGTATTCTTATGTGATGTAATATATTGTGGTTCAGCTTGGTGCCAAGTTGCACTTCATACCAGAAGACGTTCATCGTTGGGCTAGTACGCAGGGCCTTCGGTTCGTTGAATCAGGGTGCCACAAATCTCATATAAAGTGGACCAGCCCAATATAACTTGCTTCGAACCTGAGCGGCTTTGTGAGCCAGTAGTGTAGTTTTGGGGAGGTTTCGCCCCTTTTTCCCCTTTTCTTTCCATTTTCCATATTTTTATGTAATGACATTACATTAATTTTTTGTTTTATCTTCCATTTTTTCCCTTTATACTTTTTTAGCTTGATATTTTTTTAAAATACATGTTGAACATTTTTTAATACACCTTGAACCTTTTTTGAATACATATGGAACATTTGTAAATATGCATTGGACATCTTTTAAATACACGGCAAACAAATTTAAAATAGACGGTAAACAATTTAAATAGCCAGTGATCTTTTAAAAATATGTTGTGAAATTTCTAAATACAAATTGATTATTATTTAAATAAACGATGATCACCATGCAAACACATGATGATTTTTTTTCTAAAATACAGCTGAACATTTTTTTTAACATATGAGATCTTCTTTTAATATATGATGTTCTTTTTTAAATACATGATTGACATTTTATAATAAACACGTGAACATATCCTAAAATGCATGATAAGCATTTTTAGTCACACAAAGAATATCTTTCAAAAATATTTAAAATCACTTTCAGAAAATGTAAGAACAATCTTATAAATGTTCCCAACCTATTTGTTAGAACATAAAAAAACAGATTTTGTTTAAGAAAATCCAGAAGAGAAAAAAGAGAATATGTAGCGTATGTGCGTACACAATAGCGGTGCGGTTCAGGTGACCCCAGCTTTTTTCTGGCAAAAGCGAGACATAGTGGCTCTCAACAAAAGCTATATCTGCCTACTCTTTTTTTTAACTTTATATCTTGCCTACTCTGAGATGTATGTCTTGGTGGGAAAGTATCAGGTGATACCAGCCCTTATGTACTACCATGATACCAACTTAAAAAAAATCAAATTTAAACTTATCAAAAAGTTCTGAAAAAAATCATGGATGTTCATGACATACATGTAGACAGCCCCTAAAAAATTCAGATCAAAATTTAAAATATACATGAAGAAACAAAAAAACAAATTCAGATGTGAGCAGTGTCATTTTTTGCTTTTGTCTTCTTTTGACACTATTCATGATAAATTTGTGCTTTTTGTTTCTCCATGTGTATGCCGAATTTTGATCTGAATTTTTTAGGAATTGTCGACATGTATGTCATGAACATCCATAATTTTTTTTCAAAATCTTTTGACAAGTGTAAATTTGAATTTTTAAAGTTGGTATCATGGTAGCACATAAGGGCTGGTATCACCTGATACTTTCCCATGTCTTGGTTGGCATAATAGCGGACGGGAATAGTCGTTCCTGCAGTTTTCTTTCTGACCAGGGTTTTACTGGGTTTTTTTTAAAAAAACTTCCATTTTCATAGGACCAGCGCACCAGAACAGCAACCGCAGCCGTTGAAAAGTAGCATAGATCGAAAGGATCGAACTCGAAGACACACAAACGTAGACGAGCTACGACAAGATCCGAGCAAATTCACCAATGATAGATCCACCGGAGACACAACTCCACACGCCCACCGACGATGCTAGACGCACCACCAGAAGGGGGACTAGGCAAGAAGAACCTTATTCCATCTTCAGAAAGCCGCCGCCGTCTCGCCTTCCTGAGTAGGACACAAACCCTAACAAAACTTAAAGGAACATCTAAAGATGTAGCCCTCCCGCCGGCAAGGGTCGTGATCCACCGCACCGCCATGGCTCTAAGGCCAGCGGAGACGAGACGGGCCGGCGGCAGAGCCGGCAGGAGACAGAGGAAACCTAGCCTTACTAGTTTTCTTGGATCCATTTTAGCCCTTTTTTAGAAGCTGGCTTTTACAAGTTTTTGTACGGTTTATTTGCTGGGAGTTTGTTTTTGTCTGTTCTTTTTGTTCTAGTCTAGTTTTCTTTTTCTGGTTTTGCTTCTCTATATCTTTCTTATGCTTCCTTTTCCTTTTGTTTGTTTTTTGTTTTTTCCTTCTTCCCTATGTTTATCCTCGTTTTCCTTTTATTTCTTCTATACCAAGTTTTCTGTTAGTTTTCCCATTTTTTATATTTCCTTGTTCCTATTTTTTCTTCTATTCCGATTCCTTTTTCATCATGCGGTATTAAATAAATTATTTGTGGTGTATTTGGAATGGTAATCGGGTGTTCAAAAATGTTCATCATTTTGTCGTGTAAAAATGTTTTCTATGTATTATAAAATATTTCATGGTTTATAAAAATTGCTTCTTGGGGATTTTAAAAATGTTCAAAATATACTATAAATTTTTGTTAAGCATTAAATATGTTATAGTGTGTTTAATAAATAATTATCGTGTATTAAGAAAAGTTTATCATGTACTTAAAAATGTTTGTCGTGTACTAAAACTTGTTTTCTATGCTAACAAAGTGTTTGCAGTGTATTAAACATGTTCGTCGAGTATTCATTATTTATTTTGCACTTAATTTTATATTCTTATTTTTATCTTTTCTTTTTTTTTAACTGTCAATTTTTTGTTTCTTTTGGTTTTCATCCTGTGGTTACTTTCTATCTTCATTTATAAAAATATGTTCATAGTGCTTTCTGAAAAATGTTCGTTGTGTATTTAAAAGGGCTCATATCATATTTAAAAACATTCAGCACATTTTTACAAAATTTTCACCATATATTATTGTCTCTCCATCAAGTACCTTAAGGACGTTGATCGTCTATTGTTCACCGTGGATTAAGACATTTTTCAACTACGTGACTTCAAAATTGTTTGCCCTGTATCTAAATTTTCATGGAGTATTTTAAAAAATGAAAACACGTATTGTAAAAAGTGCATTTTGTACTTTGAAAAATATTGGTTTAAAAAAAGTACAACCATAATTTTATGGACATATTCTTTGATTCTTTTCGTAAATACGGGATAAACTATTTTTAGAATACAGGGTGAGCATTTTTAAATTTACAATGAACATTTTTTCCAAACATAATGAACATTTTCTTAATACTCGAGGAAGATTCTCTTAAGTATATTTATAACTTTTAGTTATATAAACATTTTTAAATACATGGTGAATATATTTTCAGTTTATGATAAGCATTTTGTGAAATACCCATTGACTAATTTTAAGATTTTAATGAAGTGAAAAGCTCTCTCTTTATCTCTGTCTCAACAAAAGATAAAAGTGAAAAAAATAAACAAAACAAAAAATTAAAAAGAAGAAAACGCTAGTAATGTACAAGAGAGAAACACAAGTGAAGGGCTTGAGTGACATACAAACATGCATACAAGACGCACCTAGGTTTCCTGCCGAGAAAAAGATTCTTGCCTCGCTTATCGAGAAGAACAACAATAGTAGAAGTAGCAAGAAGCGATAAAAATGGGCCGGCCCAGTGATCAGGCAAATGCGGGCCACATGGCGTTGACACTCGCAACAGTCAATACATAGCCGCCTTGAGTGGGCAAACAGTTCCCGGGCGCCTGAAGGAGACCTCTAGTGGGCCGGCCCAGCAAACCTTCGCTCGATCGCCTCTAAAAACATGCAGCTGCGATCGACTCGACTCACTTCACATAGCGGTGCTTTTTTTCTTCTTCTTCTGGTCTCAGCGAACGAGTCGATCACCCAAACTAAAAAAAGACATGCGGGGAGCGGGATTTGAACTCAGGATCACTCACTTCACATAGCGGTGCATGAACCACTACGCGATCCAACGACCTGCGCTAACAACATTCGTTTGCTCCCTTTTATTATTTCCACAACTCTCTAAGCCCCCAATATGGGACGCTTTCCAAACCATTTTTTTCTTTTTCTCTCTTTTTCTGTAACGGTTTTTTTCGCCTTTTTTATTCCCTTTTTTTTGCCGAATACGTGCTCTTTACTAAAAAAAAATAAAGTAAAACATTTTTAAGAAAAAGGAATGAAGGTTCATTGGTTTTTTTAAGTTCATCAAATCTGAAGGCAAGTTCATCGATTATACGAAAAGTTCATCGAATTTGAGAAAAGTTCATCATAATTAGAAAAAGTTCACCGAATCTAAAAAAAAGTTCGTCGCTTTTCAAAAAAATTCAGCAGATTTGTAAAAAAAATCATCGTTTTTTTAAAAGCTCATCAAATTTTAAAACAGTTCATCGAATTTGGAAAAGGTTCATTGAATTTGAAAAACTTTCATCAAAGTTGAAAAAAAGGTTTATTGAATTTGAAAAAAAGTTCATCGAATTAGGAAAAAGTTCATCGCACTTAAAAAAGTTCATCGAATTTGCAAAAAAGTTAATCGAATTTGAAAAAAGTTCATCAAATTTGAAAAAAGTGCATCGCATTTGAAAAAAGTTCATCAAACTGAAAAAAGTTCATCGAATTTGAAAAAAGGTTCATCGAATTTGAAAAAAAGTTCATCGCGTTTGAAAAAAGTTCATTGAATTTGAGAAAAGTTCATCAATTTTGAAAAAAACCCACCGATTTGAAACGAGATCACGCATTAAAGAAAAATAAAAAAGAAACAGGAAAACAAACAAAGAAAGAGGAGAAAAACAAAACGTAAAAAGGACAGAAGGCGAATATAGATAGAAAGAAAAGAACGGAAGTACATTTGCACCACCTAGCAGGTGGGAGATGGGCCGGCCCGTTTGTCGCAAATGAAGGGAGGGGGGTCGTGCGCCCAATTATGGAAACACCTATATCGGGCGCTAAAGGCGCCGAATAGGATCTGGCTGGGGAAGGAGCCCCTGTTCAGCGCCTTAAGCACCTGTTTGTCCAACTGGCGCTCACGTGCCTGCACAGTCATGCAGGTTCGTTTGCTCGCTTTGACCGGGTTCTGTGTAGTTAACCAGATGATGTGGACCATTTGACAAGTAGACTTTTCCGATAAATTCACGACATTGAAAAAGTTGGTGAAATTGAAAAAGTTCACAAATTCGAAAATATATAATGAATTTGTAAAGTTCAAAGATTCAGAAAAAACATGGATTTTAGAAAAAATGCCAATTTGGAAACAAGTTTGCAAATTTCAAAATCGTTCATGGAACTGAAAAAATAGTGATTCCTAAACTTGAAAAAATTCACAGATTTTAAAAAAACTTCAAGAAATCAGAAATAACATAATTGAAGAAAATAGAAAATTAAAACAAGTTTGCAAATTTGAAAAAAGTTCACGAACATTTGTATAGTTTGTGAATTTGGAAAATGTTCTCGAATTAAGAAAAGTTCATAAATATGAACAAAATTGGGAAAAGTTCACTAAAATAGTAAGCAAAAAACTGAAAAGGTTCACGGGTTTTAAAAAAGTTCATGAAATTTGAAAAAGGTTTACTAAAAAAGTTAGCAAAAAAATCTGATATGAAAGTTTGTAGATTTTAAAAAAGTTCATGATTTTTTTAAATTTCGCGAAGTTGAAAAAATCACAAATTTTGGAGTTGTTCGTGAATTTGGAATAGTTTAATTTTTTTGGAAAAGTTCACGCATTTTAAAAAATAAAGGAAAAAGGAAACAAAAAAACTTAAACTAAACCCGGTTCGGAAACAATCAAAAAAATAAGAAAGGCTCGATGGGACGGCCCATTTAGTATCGAAGGAAGGGATGGTGGCGTGCTGTTTACGAACTACCCTTTAACGGGCGCTTAAGGTGCCAAAATAGGTGCCAGCCCTGGGGTCTATATTTCTCTTATTGCAAATGTAGCTCCGCTTCGCCTCTAGCGCTTGCTGTCTTGCCGTCTTAGGGGGCCGGCCTAGTCAAGCAGTTTTGGGAAGGTTTCGGAGCAGCAGTTTGTGAAAGATTCACCGGTTTTGAAAAAATTCCATGGCGTTTTATATTTTATTTTAATGTGTTTTTCTCTATGGTTTCCATCAGTTTTTCTTCTTATTTTCTTGTCTTTTTTTGAAATACATGTTGTACATTTTCTGAACACAGATGAATCCTTTTTTGAATAGGTAGGAAACATTTTCCTAAAAAGTTTGCAGACATTTTTTATGTTGTATAAACGTATTTTATATTCCAAGAAGAGATGAACATATTTTGGAAACACGTGAAAATATTTTCAAAATGTGACTAACATTTTTTAAATTGTTTGCTACTTTTTTGAAAATTATACAATTTTTTAACAATGTACAATTTTTTTTCTTAAAATATCATGAACATTATTTTAAACGACTGAACCTTTTTAAAAATGCCTATAATATGTTTTTGAAAATGTCACTAACAATTGTTTGAATGGTACGCTACTTTTTTGGAAATTCTAGATTTTTTATTGTATATATAATTTCTCAAAATATCATGAAAATTATTTTTTAAGCACGCGAACATTTAAGAAAATGCACAGAACATTTTTTGAATGGAATGAAACAATTGTTTTTAATTACACAAATTTTGCATTGCATAAATTTTTCGTAATAATGTCAAACATGTTTTTGGAACGCATGCATGTTTATTAAATGTCAAGAATTTTTTAAAAAAGTTGTGCAATATTTTTTCATTTTATAAACAATTGTAATGTGTGGTGAGTAGTTTTTAGAATCGAGTGAGTAAAATTTTGAAATATAAATTAAATTAAAGAAAAATGAACGAATCAACACCGACGTAACAAAGCAACACATATGTATCTTCCTAGTAGGCCGGCCCATTTAAAGCATCCCTTGAGGTGATGTCGTGTTCGATCTCGCTACACACGAGATGAACCCGCATCACAACCATGCCCCTTTGTCTCTTTCTTCCTCCGAACTTGGCGAAGCCTATCCCTCCTGTTATTCCTGAGCCAGGTTGAGCCTAATCTCTCTCCTTTTTCCATAATGGGCCCGAGTTAGTTGCGCTTCAGCCTGTCTAGGCATGCTGCCTTGCTAGCACCTAAGAGGTTTCTGATGGTAATCTTTACCTCGGATTGCTTGAGGTGTAATAAACGATAATAAGATTGCGCAATAGACTAGGCATTAATGCATCACCATTAAGGAGGTCGAAACACAAAGGTATAGGTTTTTGGAGAGCGAGTTCTCTCACGGACGGCGTGACGCAAATGGGGAGGCACACATCCCGGCGTCGATGACAACATTTTTATATCTCGGTCGCCATCTCTAGCTATCACCCCGCATGATAATTTGTGTATCAATGTGAATATTATGCAATAAAGCTTCAACCATTTCTCTCTAAAAAAACTAGCGATAACAATCCATGGAAGTAATAGGATTCATGATATTTGATATGTATTTTTTTTCTTTTAAAATAAGGGAGGAATCAAAAGGTCCCATAAAGCTAGCATTATATTTGCTATATTGTTAAACAATTCACAAAGGACCACGAGGGAAACAAACCACAACCAAGTCCTTTTTGTTTTTGCAAACGAAGCTTCCATCGACATCGCCAGAACACAAAGGAAGCAATTGATTCCTACAACCTCCAACGACCTTGTTGAAGACAATCCCGCCACAGTCTACAACCACACTGTGTTGACGTTGGGCAAGGGGAAGAGGCCTCGATGTGGAGGTTCAAGAACGGTGTGTTAGCCATCCAAGCTGTTTGTCAGCAATTTCTTGTCATATCATATGAATCTCAACTCTGTCGGCAAAGGTCGACGCACTGAACAAAGAAGAATGAAGCTCGTAGATGCTAACTCTTAACACATAGAAGGACACATAAAAAATATTCAACTCATTTGAAGAACGTTTATTTTCCGTTTATAAAATAGTCCTAATTAATTAATTAATCTTTATGCAATGCAAATGATGCACACTCATTATATAAGGTAATATATATCTGGGTATTATTACCGTGCTGTAAGTGGGGATAGACTACAAAGAAAAAAGGGACACTTCTCCCAAATTTTAGTTTTCTTGACAATTTTAAGTTTTTGTATTAATCTATCGAGCACCATACACATGCAAGTCTATAAGAGTATTGGCAGTGAAAAAATAAAGACATGCAAGTGTAAGCAACAAGGTAGAGTTAAAGAGATACAAACATAGATAGACTCAGTGAAGATTCCCCCTGGTTCGAATAGTTGGTGCTATCTTACATCCACGTTGATGAAGATTTTAATCCACTAAGGATATAATATCACAAGGATCACAATTGCGAGATCCCACTGGGTACATTCCACGGAGGACACTCACCCACGAAGGGCCACAAAGGAGCAACCAACCTATTTCATCATGGCTTATGCACACGAAGGACTAGCCTCACTATTGGTAGATCTTCACGAACTAGGCGATCTCTGAACCATTACAAACTTCTTGGTTTCTTCACAAGCTTGAAGACTCCCAAGCACACCTAGCGAGACTAGGAGGCGCACACCCGCCAAGAATAACACGATGGAGGTTGCTTGGTGATGAATCTCTTGCTCTTGTGTTTCAAATATCTGTTGGGGAATGTAGTAATTTCAAAAAAATTCCTACGCACACGCAAGATCATGGTGATGCATAGCAACGAGAGGGAAGAGTATCGTCCACGTACCCTCGTAGACCATAAGTGGAAGCGTTATGAGAATGCGGTTGATGTAGTTGAACGTCTTCACGATTCGACCGATCCAAGTACTGGACGCACGACACCTCCGAGTTCAGCACACGTTCAGCTCGATGACGTCCCACAAACTCCGATCCAACAGAGCTTCATGGGAGAGTTCCATTAGCACGACGGCGTGATGACGGTGATGATGTTGCTACCGACACAGGGCTTCGCCTAAGCACCGCTACGATATGATCGAGGTGGATTATGGTGGAGGGGGCACCGCACACGGCTAAGGGATCAATGATCAACTTGTGTGTTCTAGGGTGTGATACGTCTCCAACGTATCTACTTTTTCAAACACTTTTGCCCTTATTTTGGACTCTAACTTGCATGATTTGAATGGAACTAACCCGGACTGACGCTGTTTTCAGCAGAATTATCATGGTGTTATTTATGTGCAGGAGCAAACGTTCTCGGAATGACCTGAAACTTCACGGAGCCACTTTTCAGAAAATAAGAAAAATACCTGCAAAAGATGAAGGCCAGGGGGCCCACCACCTCTCCACGAGGGTGGGGGGCGCGCCCCCCTACCTCGTGGGCCCCCTGTTGCCTCTCCGACTCCAACTCCACCTCCATATATTGAGTTTTGGGGAGAAAAAAATCAGAGAGAAGAAATCATCGCGTTTTACGATATGGAGCCGCCGCCAAGCCCTAAAACCTCTTGGGAGGGCTGATCTGGAGTCCGTTCGGGGCTCCGGAGAGGGGAATCCGTCGCCATCGTCATCATCAACCATCCTCCATCACCAATTTCATGATGCTCACCGCCGTGCGTGAGTAATTCCATCGTAGGCTTGCTGGACGGTGATGGGTTGGATGGGATCTATCATGTAATCGAGTTAGTTTTGTTAGGGTTTGATCCCTAGTGTCCACTATGTTCTGAGATTGATGTTGCTATGACTTTGCTATGCTTAATGCTTGTCACTAGGGCCCGAGTGCCATGATTTCAGATCTGAACCTATTATGTTTTCATCAATATATGAGTGTTCTTGATCCTATCTTGCAAGTCTATAGTCACCTATTATGTGTTATGATCCGTTAACCCCGAAGTGACAATAATCGGGATACTTACCGGTGATGACCGTAGTTTGAGGAGTTCATGTATTCACTATGTGTTAATGCTTTGTTCCGGTTCTCTATTAAAAGGAGGCCTTAATATCCCTTAGTTTCCGTAAGGACCCCGCTGCCACGGGAGGGTAGGACAAAAGATGTCATGCAAGTTCTTTTCCATAAGCACGTATGACTATATTCGGAATACATGCCTACATTATATCAATGAACTGGAGCTAGTTCTGTGTCACCCTAGGTTATGACTGTTACATGATGAACCGCATCCGGCATAATTCTCCATCACTGATCCATTGCCTACGAGCTTTCCACATATTGTTCTTCGCTTATTTACTTTCCCATTGCTATTGCTATCATCACTACAAAATACCAAAAACATTACTTTTACTACTGTTACCTTTTGTTACCGTTATCACTACTATCATATTACTTTGCTACTAAACACTTTGCTGCAGATATTAAGTTTCCAGGTGTGGTTGAATTGACAACTCAGGTGCTAATACTTGAGAATATTCTTTGGCTCCCCTTGTGTCGAATCAATAAATTTGGGTTGAATACTTTACCCTCGAAAACTGTTGCGATCCCCTATACTTGTGGGTTATCAAGACTATTTTCTGGCGCCGTTGCCGGGGAGCATAGCTCTATTCTTTGAGTCACTTGGGATATATATCTGCTTATCATTATGAAGAACTTGAGAGATCCAAAAACCAAGATCTATCCCTCAACTACGAGGGGAGGTAAGGAACTGCCATCTAGCTCTGCACTTGATTCACCTTCTGTTATGAGTAAGTTTGCGACACCTACACCTGCTTCTGCTATTCGTTCTGATATGTCGCATGTTATTGATGATGCCACTTCTGCTATGCATGATACTTATGATGAAACTACCTCTATGCCTGATACTACTATGCCACTTAGTGATTTTCTTGATGAACAACTTGCTAGGGCTAGAGAAATTGAAAATATTGAATCTGATGATACTGATGAAAGTGATGATGAAGAATCACTTGTTATTCCTAAGGGTTATGTTTTTGATCAAGAAGCTTCTTTAGCTATTTTAGCTTGCAAAAATAGAAATGAACTCAAAAGTTATTAGCTAAATGGAGTAAGCAATCTCTAAATGCTAGAATGAAACCTGACCCTGCTTTTGCTACTTCACCTATCTTTGTTACTGATAAGGATTATGAATTCTCTGTTGATCCTGATATAATTACTTTGGTTGAATCTGATCCTTTTCATGGTTATGAATCTGAAACTGTTGTGGCACATCTTACTAAATTGAATGATATAGCCACCCTGTTCACTAAAGATGAGAGAACTCGTTACTTTTATATCCTTAAAATATTTCCGTTCTCATTAAAGGGTGATGCTAAGATATGGTTTAATTCTCTTGATCCTGGTTGTGTGCGTAGTCCCCAGGATATGATTTATTACTTCTCTGCTAAATATTTCCCTGCTCATAAGAAACAAGCTGCTTTAAGGGATATATATAATTTTGTGCAAATTGAAGAAGAGAGTCTCCCACAAGCTTGGGGGAGGCTTCTCCAATTACTTAATGCTTTGCCTGATCATCCTCTTAAGAAAAATGAAATACTTGATATCTTTTATAATGGACTAACCGATGCCTCCAGAGATTACCTGGATAGTTGTGCTGGTTCTGTTTTCAGGGAAAGAACACCGGATGAAGCTGAAATTCTATTGAATAATATGTTGACAAATGAAAATAATTGGACACCTCCGGAGCCAATTCCTGAGCCTATTCCTAAACCAACTCCGAAGAAGAGGGGTATTCTATTTCTCAGTCCTGAAGATATGCAAGAGGCAAAGAAATCTATGAAAGAAAAAGGTATTAAAGCTGAAGATGTTAAGAATTTACCTCCTATTGAAGAAATACATGGTCTTAATTTACCGCCTGTTGAAGAAACATATAATCTTAATCCATTACCTATTGAAGAAACTCATGGTCTTGATAACCCGACACAGGTAGTAAAGGTAAATTCTCTCTATAGATATGATAAAGCTGAAATCCCATTTACTAAGTTTGCTAGCCCATGCTTAGATGAGTTTGATAAATTTATGGCTAAGCAAGAAGATTTTAATGCTTATTTTGGTAGACAATTGAAATACAATTCAAATATGCTTGAACACTTGGGTGATTATATGGCTAATGTCAAAGGTGAACTTAAACTTATTAGTAAACATGCTTCTATGGTTACCACTCAAGTAGAACAAGTACTTAAAGCTCAAAATGATTTGCTCAATGAATTGAATAGTAAAATAATGATAATGATGTTAGAGTTATGACTAGAAGTGGTAGAATGACTCAGGAACCTTTGTATCCTGAAGGCCACCCTAAGAGAATTGAGCAAGATTCTCAGAGAAATAATATAGATGCACCTAGTTCTTCTAAAAGGAAGAAAAAGAAAAATGATAGGACTTTGCATGCTTCTAGTGATCCTATTGTTGAAACACCTGAGAATCCAAATGATATTTCTATTTCTGATGCTGAAACTCAATCTGGTAATGAACCTGAAACTAGTGATAATGTTAATGATAATGTTCATGATGATGCTCAACCTAGTAATGATAATGACATAGAAATTGAACCTGTGTTGATCTTGATAACCCACAATCAAAGAATCAACGTTATGATAAGAAAGACTTTGTTGCTAGGAAACATGGTAAAGAAAGAGAGCCATGGGTTCAGAAACCCATGCCTTTTCCTCCCAAACCATCCAAGAAAAAGGATGATGAGGATTTTGAGCGCTTTGCTGAAATGATTAGACCTATCTTTTTGCGTATGCGATTAACTGATATGCTCAAAACCAATCCTTATGCTAAGTACATGAAAGATATTATTACAAATAAAAGAAAGATACCGGAAGCTGAAATTTCCACCATGCTTGCTAATTATACTTTTAAGGGTGGAATACCAAAGAAACTTGGAGATCCAGGAGTACCCACTATACCATGCTCTATTAAAAGAAACTATGTTAAAACTGCTTTATGTGATCTTGGAGCCGGTGTGAGTGTTATGCCTCTCTCTTTATATCGTAGACTTGATTTGAATAAGTTGACACCTACTGAAATATCTTTGCAAATGGCTGATAAATCAACTGCTATACCTGTCGGTATTTGTGAGGATGTGCCTGTTGTAGTTGCAAACGTTACTATTTTAACGGACTTTGTTATTCTTGATATTCCCGAGGACGATAGTATGTCTATTATTCTTGGAAGACCCTTTTTGAATACTGCAGGGGCTGTTATTGATTGCACTAAAGGCAATGTCACTTTTCATGTTAATGGTAATGAGCATACGGTACACTTTCCGAGGAAACAACCTCAAGTTCACAGTATCAATTCTATTGGAAAAATTCCATCGATTATATTTGGAGGTTTTGAATTTCCTCTTCCTACTGTCAAGAAGAAATATGATATTCTTATTATTGGGGATGTGCATATCCCCATTGAGGTAACATAGTGTTATTCAAAATTTCTTCGGTTCCATGTTATTTGGAATGAGTTCGTTAACAAGACCTGATCAACCTTGTTAGTGGATTCCTTTTGATGATCATGAGATGGATGAAACTAGAAGGCACAACCTTCGGTACCCCACTTTTACATTCTGTTATTTATATTAAATAAAATAAAAATAAATATTTTTCTGTCTGTTATCTGATTATCCGTGCAATATAAAGATACCTCGAAAATAAAAGTTCTCCAAATGCCCTGAAATTTAAATATGATTTTTTCTAGAATATTTGAGAATATTTGGCACAAAGAACACAACAGGGGGGCCAACCACCTGCCCAGGAGGGTGGAGGGCGTGCCCCCTGCCTCGTGGGCCCACGGTGGCCCTCCTCCACTTATTCCTGCACCCACACACTTCATCTTCCTCCCACAAACACGAATATCCAGCTCAAGCATGAGTTCTAGCTCATCTTGTTGCCATTTTCGATCTCCTTGCTCAAAGCACCTCTCACAAAACTGCTTGGGGAGATTGTTCCTTGGTATGTGACTCCTCCATTGGTCCAATTAGTTTTTGTTCTAGTGCTTTATTCATTGCAAATTTTTGCTGCTTAGGTGACCCTGTTCTTGAGCTTGCATGTCAAATTTATATGGTTCCAAGTAGTTTTGATGCATGATATAGGCTCTAGGCACTTGTAAGAGTAATTGCTATCAATATTATCGAGTTTGGTTTACTTTTATTTTGAAGTTACTAAAAATTTCAGAATTTTTCAGAAAATGATGAGGAGACTTTTGAGGGGCTCATCGAGTCAAAGCTCGAAGGAAAAGGCACCAAAGCCTAAGTATAATCTTCCTCACATCGCGGAGATTCGGGCGTGTGAATGGCCTTCCAATGATTTCTTGAGAGCAGCCGGGATTTATGAAAATTTTCATGAATTGGCTAAAAATGCAGGCCTCACCGCTTTCCTCCATGACCAATGCGATCAGTATCTCTTACTCACAAATACCTTTGTGCAAAACTTTCATTTTCATTCTAGGAACTCACCACCTACGGTGGAGTTTCATTTATATGATGAGCATAAGGAGATGTCACTTTATGATTTTTGTCGGATTTGTTTAGTCCCTTTTGAGGGCAAGACAGAAGAACCACATCGTGATGATGTGGAGGGGTTTATTGATACTATCACTATAGGGGAAACAAGGAAGGTTTCCGATGCACGAATCACTAGCATACATTTTCCTGTTTTACGCTATTTTGCAATATTTGCTAGTCGTTGTTTAATTGGTCGCGGAAACTGTGGAAACCTTAGTATCCCTGATATTATTATTTTGCTCCAAGGTTTATACAGTGATAACACTTTTAGTATGGGTGACATTATTGCTAAACGGTTAAGTATGAACCGTACAAAGGGCCCCATCTTTGGAGGCATCTATGCTTCACGCCTAGCTGCACATTTTAACATACCTATTAGGCATTCTGAGAAAGAAGAAAAAGTGCTGCCTCGTGTTTATCTAGATTATAAAAGTATGGTGGCACATGATTTTATTGTTAAGAATAGGGAAGGAGAGCTTAAATATCAATTGTTCTTTAACAAATATCATCATGAGACTATTACCCTGCCTGCTCCTTCTTTATCTGATTTATCTTCAGGCACGTACCTTGTTCCGTTGAAGGCTATTCACGCCTACCGGAACCCTGCACCAGTCGTGGAGCCAGAGCCGGAACCACAAGTTGATCCTCCATGACAGTCTAATTATCAGTGGGATCCGAAGATGATTGTCAGCCAGTGGCAATCGGAGTCTTCCTCTTCTTCATCTCAGTACGACCCCAACTACTATTATGGATATCCGTCAGGCCAGCTGTGGCCATAGACCAACTTAGGCCAAAAGTCTAAGCTTGGGGGAATACATATTTCCCACTGACATTACATTTATGTTCACACACTCATTGCTAGATGTCGGTGCTCATACTTTTTCATTGTATCATCCATGCTAGTTTATTTCCTTTTTATGCTTTCTTCTTGTGTGTTTAATAAACCTTAAGAAAAAAAATTAGTTGTAGCTTTTAATTAGTTTAATTTCCATGCTTGTATTAGTAATTAAAAAGAAAACCCAAAAAGATTTCCTGTTCTTCTTTTGCTTGTTGGGAGCTTTCCCGTGTAAATAGTTTTATTTCTTTTCTTTTCTTTTCTTTTGGGGTCGATAGGAGAAGACCATAATTAAATTGTTGAAGTGGCTCTTATATGCATTATTGTTTATCTGACAAAAGAGCCCATATCGCCTTGTCTTCTCCTGTTTATTGAATGCTTGCAGATTCCAGCTTAGTCCAATGCACGCACACTATTATTATTCACATCGTGCAAGTGAAAGGCAATTATGACGATATATGATGGACTGATTGAGATGAGAAAAGCTGGTATGAACTCGACCTCTTTTGTTTTTGTAAATACGATAAGTTCATCGTTCCTGATTCAGCCTATTATGAATAAACATGTTTGCAATGACAACTAGAGATCATATTTCTTGTGCCATGCTTGATTAGCTATGATTTATAATGGTTTACCTTGCATGCCAACATGCTATTAAAATGGTTATGATGTGGTATGATAGGGTGGTATCCTCCTCTGAATGATTTAAGTGACTTGACTTGGCACATGTTCACGCATATAGTTGAAACAAAATCAACATAGCCTTCATGATATTTATGTTCATGGTGGATTATATCCTACTCATGCTTGCATTTGGTGTTGATTAATTTTAATGCATGTTCATGACTGTTGTCGCTCTCTAGTTGGTCGCTTCCCAGTCTTTTGCTAGCCTTCAACTGTACTAAGCGGGAATACTGCTTGTGCATCCAATTCCTTAAACCCCAAAGTTATTCCACATGAGCCCACTATACCTACCTATATATGGTATCTACCTGCCGTTCCAAGTAAATTTGTATGTGCCAAACTCTAAACCTTCAAATAAATATTCTGTTTTGTATGCTCGAATAGCTCATGTATCAACTAGGGTTGTCCGTATCTTCCATGTTAGGCGGGTTATTCTCAAGAGGAGTGGACTCCGCTACTCACTCACGAGATAAATGGCTAGTCACCGGGATGCCCAGTCCCATGCTTTATGCAAACTAAATCAAAATAATTGCAATCAAAACTCCCCATGGGACTCTTGTTAGTTGGAGGCACTCGTTGTTTTGAGCAAGCCATGGATTGATGCTTATTGGTGGAAGGGGGAGTATAAACTTTACCATTCTTTTTGGGAACCGCCTATAATGTGTGTAGCATGGAAGATATCGCCATCTCTTGGTTGTTATGTTGTCAATGAAAGTATACCTCTCAAAATATTATTCACCTCTATTTCAAAACCGAGCTCTGGCACCTCTACAAATCCCTGCTTCCCTCTGCAAAGGGCCTATCTATTTACTTTTATGCTGAGTCATCATCCTCTTATTAAAAAGCACCAGTTGGAGAGCACCATTGTCATTTGCATTCATTACTGTTAGTTTACATTGAGTATGACTTGACTAGATCTCTTTTACCATGAATTACAATGTCTAGTCAGTCCTTGGTCTTTAAAGGTGCTCTGCATTTATGTTTTGCGGTCTTAGAAAGGGCTAGCGAGATACCATCTTGTTATATCATATTATAATTGTTTTGAGAAAGTGTTGTCATCCGAGATTTATTATTATGGCTCGCTAGTTGATTATGCTATTGACATGAGTAAACTTGAGACCTAAGCGTTATTGCAAATGTGGTTAGTTATAATCTTTGCTGAAAACTTGAATGCTGGCTTTACATATTTACAACAACAAGAGCAAACAGAGTTTGTAAAAGTTTTTCTTTATCACTTTCAGTTTGTCAACTGAATTGCTTGAGGACAAGCAAAGGTTTAAGCTTGGGGGAGTTGATACGTCTCCAACGTATCTACTTTTCCAAACACTTCTACCCTTGTTTTGGACTCTAACTTGCATGATTTGAATGGAACTAACCCGGATTGACGCTGTTTTCAGAAGAATTACCATGGTGTTATTTATGTGCAGGAGCAAACGTTCTCGGAATGACCTGAAACTTCACGGAGCCACTTTTCAGAAAATAAGAAAAATACCTGCAAAAGATGAAGGCCAAGGGGCCCACCACCTCTCCACGAGGGTGGGGGCGCGCCCCCTACCTCGTGGGCCCCCTGTTGCCTCTCCGACTCCAACTCCACCTCCATATATTGAGTTTCAGGAGAGAAAAATCAGAGAGAAGAAATCATCGCGTTTTACTATATGGAGCCGGCGCCAAGCCCTAAAACCTCTCGGGAGGGCTGATCTGGAGTCCGTTCGGGGCTCCGAAGAGGGGAATCCGTCGCCATCGTCATCATCAACCATCCTCCATCACCAATTTCATGATGCTCACCGCCGTGCGTGAGTAATTCCATCGTAGGCTTGCTGGACGGTGATGGGTTGGATGGGATCTATCATGTAATCGAGTTAGTTTTGTTAGGGTTTGATCCCTAGTGTCCATTATGTTCTGAGATTGATGTTGCTATGACTTTGTTATGCTTAATGCTTGTCACTAGGGGCCGAGTGCCATGATTTCAGATCTGAACCTATTATGTTTTCATCAATATATGAGTGTTCTTGATCCTATCTTGCAAGTCTATAGTCACCTATTATGTGTTATGATCCGTTAACCCCGAAGTGACAATAATCGGGATACTTACCGGTGATGACCGTAGTTTGAGGAGTTCATGTATTCACTATGTGTTAATGCTTTGTTCCAGTTCTCTATTAAAAGGAGGCCTTAATATCCCTTAGTTTCTGTAAGGACCCCGCTGCCACGGGAGGGTAGGACAAAAAATGTCATGCAAGTTCTTTTCCATAAGCACGTATGACTATATTCGGAATACATGCCTACATTATATCAATGAACTGGAGCTAGTTCTGTGTCACCCTAGTTTATGACTGTTACATGATGAACCGCATCCAGCATAATTCTCCATCACCGATCCATTGCCTACGAGCTTTCCACATATTGTTCTTTGCTTATTTACTTTCCCGTTGCTATTGCTACCATCACTACAAAATACCAAAAACATTACTTTTACTACCATTATCTTTTGTTACCGTTATCACTACTATCATATTACTTTGCTACTAAACACATTGCTGCAGATATTAAGTTTCCAGGTGTGGTTGAATTGACAACTCAGTTGCTAATACTTGAGAGTATTCTTTGGCTCCCCTTGTGTCGAATCAACAAATTTGGGTTGAATACTTTACCCTCGAAAACTGTTGCGATCCCCTATACTTGTGGGTTATCAGGGTGCCCCCTTCCCCCGTATATAAAGGAGCAAGGGGGAGGCCGGCCGGCCCCTGTAGGGCGCGCCAGGAGGAGGAGTCCTCCTCCTAGTAGGAGTAGGACTCCCCTTTCCTACTCCTACTAGGAGGAGGAAAGGAAGGGGGAAGGGGAGAAGGAAGGAGAGGGAGGAAAGGAGGAAAGGGGGGCCAGCTGTGACGCCCCCCGATTTGACCGTACACTAATCATACACGCAAACGTGTACGATCAAGATCAGGGACTCATGGGAAGATATCACGACACAACTCTACAAATAAAATAAGTCATACAAGCATCATATTACAAGCCAGGGGCCTCGAGGGCTCGAATACAAGAGCTCGATCATAGACGAGTCAGCTGAAGCAGCAATATCTGAGTACAGACATAAGTTAAACAAGTTTGCCTTAAGAAGGCTAGCACAAACTGGGATACAGATCGAAAGAGGCGCAGGCCTCCTGCTTGGGATCCTCCTAAACTACTCCTGGTCGTCGTCAGCGGGCAGCACGTAGTAGTAGGCACCTCCGGTGTAGTAGGAGTCGTCGTCGAAGGTGGCGTCTGGCTCCTGGGCTCCAACATCTGGTTGCGACAACCAGGTAGAAGGGATAGGTGGAAAAGAGGGAGAAAGCAACCGTGAGTACTCATCCAAAGTACTCGCAAGCAAGGAGCTACACTACATATGTATGCATTGGTATCAACTGGAATAAGGCTATCATATGTGGACTGAACTGCAGAATGCCGGAATAAGAGGGGGATAGCTAGTCCTTTCGAAGACTACGCTTCTGGCAGACGCCGTCTTGCAGCATGTAGAAGAGAGTAGACTGAAGACCTCCAAGTAGCATCGTATAGCATAATCCTAACCGATGATCCTCCCCTCGTCGCCCTGTGAGAGAGCGACCACCGGTTGTATCTGGCACTTGGAAGGGTGTGTTTTATTAAGTATCCGGTTCTAGTTGTCATAAGGTCAAGGTACAACTCCAAGTCGTCCTGTTACCGAAGATCACGGCTATTCGAATAGTTTAACTTCCCTGCAGGGGTGCACCACATAACCCAACATGCTCAATCCCATTTGGCCAGACACACTTTCCTGGGTCATGCCCGGCCTTGGAAGATCAACACGTTGCAGCCCCACCTAGGCACAACAGAGAGGCCAGCACGCCGGTCTAAACCTAAGCGCACAGGGGTCTGGGCCCATCGCCCATAGCACACCTGCACGTTGCGTACGCGCCCGGAGAGCAGACCTAGCAACCTCCATTACAAAGGAAGTCACGTTACACGGTCCAACCCGGAGCGCGCCGCTCAGTCGCTGGCGTCACGAAGTGCTTCGGCTGATACCACGACGTCGAGTGCCCATAACTGTCCCCGCGTAGATGGTTAGTGCGTATAGGCCAGTAGCCAGACTCAGATCAAATACCCAGATCTTGTTAAACGTGTTAAGTATCTGCGAACGCCGACCAGGGCCAGGCCCACCTCTCTCCTAGGTGGTCTCAACCTGCCCTGTCGCTCCGCCTCAAAGTAACCGTCAGGGGCCGTCGGGAACCCAGGCCCACCTCTACCGGGATGGAGCCACCTGCCCCTTCAGCCCCCATCTCCGAACAGTATCACAGGTAATGTAACTGTGTAAAGTATATCGTATATGCCCGTGATCACCTCCCGAAGTGATCACGGCCCAGTAGTATAGCATGGCAGACGGACAAGAGTGTAGGGCCACTGATGGAACACTAGCATCCTATACTAAGCAATAGGATAGCAGGTAATGGTAACAACAGTAGTAGTAAGGACAGGCTATGCATCAGGATAGGAATAACGGAAAGCAGTAACATGCTACACTACTCTAATGCAAGCAGTATAGAGAAAAGAGTAGGCGATATCTGGTGATCAAAGGGGGGGCTTGCCTGGTTGCTCTGGCAAGAGAGAGGGGTCGTCAACTCCGTAGTCGTACTGGGTAGCAGCGGCGTCGGTCTCGGTGTCGAGCGGAAGAAGAGGGGGGAGAAACAATAAATACAATGCAAACAGATGCATAACGATGCATGACAAAGCAAAGCGTGGTGCTAGGCGTGCCCTAACGCGGTATGAGGTGATACCGGTGAAGGGGGGAAACATCCGAGAAAGTATCCCTGGCGTTTCGCGTTTTCAGGCAGAGGAGCCAGAGGGGGAAAGTTGCGAGTTGGATAGGTTAGGGATGTGTGGCGGATGAACGGGCTGCGTATCCAGAATTGTCTTGTCATTCTGAGAAACTTTCATGTACAAATTATTTTCATCCGACTTACGGTTTATTTTCTATGAATTATTAAAGTTTTTAAATCATTTCGGAAAAACAGAATTAATTTAAATAGAAAACACGGTTATGACATCATCATGACATCAGCATGATGTCAGCAGTCAACAGGGCTGTTGACTGGGTCAAACTTACATGTGGGATCGTTCTGTCATAGACCTAACTAAACTACCAGCTTTAATTAACTAAATTAGGTAGTTAGGCTAATTTAAACAGAGTTAATTAAGTTAATTTATTGATTTGCTAATTAATTAATTGATTAATTTTATTTGTTATTAAAATTCGTTCTAAACAGGGGGTGGGCCCCTGTGGTCAGTGGCACAAGGCCACGCCCTGGCTATGCCACACACACAGGGGGCCATCTATGGCCATGGTGTGGCCAGGGGAGGCACTGGCCGCGCCGGAGAGGCCGGCGAGCGAGGGCGGAGGCGAGCGGCGCCTGGCAGCGGTGGCCGTGGCGGATGCGGCGCAGGCGGGCGGCACGGTGCAGGCAGCGAAGAGTCAGGAGGGGGGGGGGAGTGGCGAGCCGCGATGCAGA
>NC_057797.1:540485798-540514770 GCF_018294505.1 Triticum aestivum | reverse complement strand
GTGATCCCGATCCAGGAGGGGATCGGGGGAGTGGGTGGGGGGGAGTGGGGATCATGGGTAGGTTAGGGTTATAGGGGGAGTGGATAAGGAGGGGGTAGTGGGGGGGCGGCCTGGGCCTGTGGCCGAGTGGGCTGGCCTGCTGGGCCGAAGCCCAGTGGGGGCCTTTCTTTCTTTCCTTTTTTTGTTTGTTTCTGTTTTTTGTAGTTTCTTTTGTTTTATTTACTTTTAGTTTTATAAAATATACCACTAGCCCCTAAATTAGTATTTATAAACACTCTATTGCCACATTAATTTCTCATACCTAATAAAATAGTTTAATGTTTTAATATTTATAAAATGCATCTAATTATTTGTATAAGCCACTGTTTTATTTAGTTTAGTGCTTTTAATTATTTTATAAAAATGTGATCCTCCACCATAATTACCTAAGCATTATTTGCCACCTCTAGAACATTTTAATTTTAATGTTTGAAAACTTTACCGTTTGACTTGATTTTGAATTTTCGAATTCGAACGGGATTGAACCATCGTGAGATTTACAACAGTAAGAGTGGTGACGTGGCATCATTAGCAGAGGTTAATGTAGCTTGATTATCCGGGCGTCACAATTCTCCTCCACTACAAGAAATCTCGTCCCGAGATTTAAGAGGTAGCGAAAGGGGGGAAGGTTTGGTAACGAATCTAGCGGGTCTTCTCATCATGGCTTGCTCTTCTCAAAGAGGTTGACCCCTTACATTGATGTCTTCATTTCTTTGCTTCAGGTCATCATGGTGAAGTCGTCCTTTTCTTCGGGAACTCCAACGTACTTACGAATGGGTAAAGGTCAGCTCGGTGACGACAGAATGCTTATGAGGGAAACAATCTGGGGCTAACCCATGAATCAGCATAAGATTATGTCTCGAGTTGAACATATAAAATGCATCGAGAGTAAGGTACGGAGGTACAATAAGAAGTTTCAAGCGGATAGGCAATCATTTGTTGCCTGAAACGGAGTGTGAAAGGGGTTCAGAGCAATGTGCATAAGTATTGTTTCGGATACCAGAATTGGTGAGCTCTTGTAAGGTGGCTCGTGAATTACATACAAGGCCGCGCGTGAGGAATAACTTTTGGAAACAGGGGGTACAGGAGAGTCAGGTTTCGATCCTTTGAAACTGTGGGTTATGGGCCCACCATGTGGGTTAAAAGTAGAAAGGGTGGTAATGTCTTGCATGATCAAGTAAGCAAGGTATGTCAGAGGATAGCCTGTCAGTTATGTCGGCAACAACATCAGTACCAAGGGCGAGGGACGAAGAGAACCATTTTCCTGCTCGTTGAACAAGGCGGATCAGTAGGCAAAGTTCTCGTCCATCTGCGGTTACCGGAAAGACATCAACAGTAGAAACAGGGTCTCACTGACAGAATTGTACACCGAGGTGTTTACATAAGCAGGGAATTGTTACTGCTTAGTTCATATTGGTCGCAAGAAAGGTTAAAGAAAACAATGGAAAGGAAAATGTGTTTAAACACATATTTCAGGGGTATATCCTTTCCAAGGATAAGCAGAGCATGTTATCCATGACATGATATAATGTAGAAAACTCTTTAGGTAAGGGGAGAGAGATTTCATGGCATTACCCATACAACGGTGTTTGGAGAATTGAGTAGGAAACATTTAGCATTGGGCTTTAAATGTTCTTGTTGAAAATCGGAGTACCATAGACATGCTTCGAGATAGCATTCACATAGTCTTCAAGAAAAGGTCGTACTTTGGATACACCAAGGATTCATCAGAAACAACTTATAGTATAAATCTTGCAATTTCCTCATGGAAGAATGGATAACCTTGCTAATAAGAAAACTATAACAGTAGGTCCTCCGGCCAGGTGTGCTGGCATGACATCACCTTACCAGGTCATATGAGGATCAATGTTATAACTCTTGAAAGTATGTTCCAACCATCATATCTGACCGAGATTCAGATCTGATCGGTGTTAGGAAACCTCAGACTCAAGATGCCTGAGAAGAAAAGGTGCAAGACAAATTGACGAGACGACATTGTAAGATTCTCGGGAATTGAACTGTGGAAGCAAGTTCCGAATCATGAGTTCATTATTAAATCAAGGATAGAATGAGGAGGTGGCTGATGGAATCAGCGACAATTCATCGAGATTAACAAAAGATGGATTTCCACAATTAAGTGAACAAGGAGATAACATTTGTCAGATCAAATGATATAAGGAAGTATGCTCACGGAAAACATACACAATTAAACATTGTGTCACATCCCTAGTCTGGTATGACCTAGACTAGCTAGTCATTTGTGCATCATGTTTAAATTTCATTTAAATTTGAAATGAGGATTGGTGGAACCCTCAGAATCATTTTTGAAAATGACCCAAATAAAAATTTCTCCAAAAGGGTCCAAGAAAATGCTCATGTTGCTCTCTGAAAATATTGGACAGAGATAAAAATCAAACCAATATTTTTAAGAGCTCATAGGTATTTATTTTGGGCATTTGGAATTAAGGCATAAATATTTGCTTTGGATATATATTGTTATATATATAAAATATTGTCCAAAAATTATGCCATTTAAAAAGGAGCTCTGGATTAATATAACTAGCTTCCATAAAAAATGGCATAAGTAAATAAATTGATTTAGTATTATTACTAAATCAGAACAAATGTCAGAAAATTAGAAAACAAAAAAATAGAAGAGGGAGACTTACCTGGGCCTCCTACCTGTGCAGCCCAGCCACCGCGCCACGCCACCAGCCTCCCTGCTTGCCTGGCGCCCTCCTCGTCGCCCTGGAACGCCCGGACGTCGCCACGCCCCCCCCCCCGTACCCTCTCACTCTCTCTCGCTCTCCCTCCTCCCCTGGACATCTCCCTCTCCCCGCACCCGAAGCACTGCTGCCGCCGCAGCTCACCACCGACGCGCTCCCCGCCGTCCCCTCGCCCCTCCGTAGAGTCCACGAGCTCCGCCACGACCCCCTCCACCTCCTCGTCGAGCCACGCACCTCCGGACGGCCTCCATCGTCGCCACCCTCGTCGTCTTCATCGCCGGCTGCCCGAGATCGCCGACGACGCTCCGGCCGCACCAGTGCTTCCCCGAGCCCGCTGACGCCTTCGCTGGATCCACCGTGAGCATCTTCCCGTTTCCCCTCTCTTCTCCCCCTCGTTCCCGCGCCGTAGCTCCGTTCCCCACCATGGCCGAAGCCATCGCCGCCGTAGCTCCTCGCCGTCGTGGCCACAGCCGCCGCAGGCCGCAGCCGAGCTCGTCGTTGCACTCAGTGCACTCTGGCGAGCCGCGCGGACCCGCTCGCAGCCTCCCTAGTGCCCCGCAGCCCGTTCCCGATTGAAGCCGAGCTCCGGCCGCCGCCGCGAGCTTTGCTCCGGCGAGCTCCGGCCTCCCCAGCTCCTCCCACCCGCCCCACCAGATACGCGAGAGCCCGGGCTACGCCCCGGTGCCCTCCGACGCCGCCCCCGTGGCCTGTTTCACGGACGCCGCCGCATCCAGAGGTCGCCGACGACGACCTCGCCGGCCTGATGAGTGGGCCCCGTCGGCCAGGTGGTTAGCTTAGTGCTAATCACCGTTAACTAACCCCCCTGACACTGACAGTGGGCCCCAGCGCCACTAACCTTTTTAATTAGGATTAAACTAACCCTGTTTAACCCCCTGTCACTGACGTGTGGACCCCACACGTCAGGTTTGACCCAGTCAGCCGCAGTTGACTTGCTGACGTCGTGCTGACATCATGCTGGCGCAATAATATGATTTCTGGATTTAAATTAAATCAGGAAATTCTAGAAATTGATTTAAACTTCAAAAATTCATATCAATTCAACCGTAGCTCAGATTAAAATAATTTATATATGAAAAATTATCAGAAAAATGCAATCTTTCCATCTGTACTAGTTTCATGCATGACAAACCAACTTATACTTGCTGTATAGGTGAAAACACATTATGGCATATATAAGAGCTTACTTTGGAGATACATTTGAGCTTATGGTTCAAATGGACTTCAAACCAAATGATTACAAATTGCATTAGCTCAAACAACATCACATCTACATGCCATGTTCATGCATCATATTGTTGCATATGATTGTGTATTGATTGCCGGCACCGTTCCTTCTCGATAGGTCCTGCTCCGGAGCCGTTCCAGAGTACCTATCAGTGAAGCAGTGCCTCCCTTGTTGATTTACCAGGCAAGCAAACCCCCTTGTTCATTCCGATACAATCCTACTCTCTCGCTCCTGCTCTCAGTTATTGCATTAGGACAACAACGATTCATCTGCTACTTTGTGCTGCGGTAGTTGAACCCATTCCTCTGCATGACCTGTCATTGCCACAGTAAATAGTTGAAACCCACTAGCATGGGTAGGAGTTGATTGAGCCATGTTGTGTTCCTACCATGCTATGCCTGCTATTGCTTAGAGTTGTGTCAGGTCTGGTTCATTGGGAATGAATTGGAGTGTTACGATATGTTCTGATGCTGAGAGTGAAGTGTGTGAACACGATTTGGTAAAGGTAGAGGTGAGAGGCCATGTAGGAGTACATGGTGGGTTGTCTCACTGGAACCGTCCTTAAGCACTGAGTTCTATGTATGTTGTCCAATGACTCGATACTACCACACATTGGGTTCCGGTAACTCGACCCCTCTCGACTTATTAGCCAACTTGGTCTATGTCCAGGAGTCGCAACTAGTTTCTGGTGTTTGTAGGTAGTGCTATTTTTCTACCAAGTGGCACCCGGCAGGGTGGGCTTGGGACAGACTAGGCACACATGGCCCGGTGTACCGAGTGGCACCCGGATGGTGGGCTCGGGAACCCTGCTCACATCGTTTGGGGCCGTGAGCGACACCCCGGCCGGATCTCCTTGCGGATGGAACCCGAATAGGCGATAAACCTGGACTAGAGTCTTGTGTGGTTAGTCAGGTCGTGGCCGACACCCTCGCCAGGCTTCCGCTTGAAGGTTGCCGAGATACATGACGTGTACATGGCGGTAAGTGGCGAGAGCGTGTGTGAAGAAGTACACCCCTGCAGGGTTAACATGATCTATTCGAATAGCCGAGTCCGCGGTTATGGACTTCTTGGATGCTTACATGGTACATAGACAACTTGAAGTGGATACTCTAAAATGCTCAAGACAAGTGTGAGTGCTATGGATGGCCTTCTCGTAGGGAGACGGGGATGAATCCATAGTAGTGTATTGTGTGGTGATTAGTGGACTCGTGTGCGCCATATCACCTCAAGAGTTTCTGGTAGTCGTAGAACAGGATAGCCACAGAGTCAAAGCTGGCTTGCTGCAACTAAACCCCACATTACCCTCTTGATACAAATGCATGTATGATAGGATCTGATGTAAGTCTTGCTGAGTAACTTTGTACTCATGTTGCTTTATTTATGTTTTTGTAGCGGAGACTTCGGTCTTAGTAGTGTTCTCGTGGACTTCGACAAGTAGCTTGTACCTCAGCTACGATCTTGTTCGGATATTGTAGATAGTCAGGCTTTTCAGCCTTTTTCATTTGTAGATGTCTGTACCCAGACATGTAATGCTTCCGCTTGTTGCTGGTATGCTCTGTATGATGGGTCTTGTGACCCCTGTTTGCAATAAATGCTATGATGGCTCTTCTGAGCCTTTATCTATATGAGTTGTTGAGTTATGCTGTGATGCCATGTTGTACAGCACATACTTGCATGTTATGCATACGTGTAATGTGTATTGCTATGTGTGGGATCTGACTATCTAGTTGTTTATCCTTAGTAGCCTCTCTTACCGGGAAATGTCTCCTAGTGCTTCCACTGAGCCCTGGTAGCTTGCTACTGCTCCGGAACACTTAGGCTGGCCGGCATGTGTCCTTCTTTGATCATGTGTCTGTCCCTTCGGGGAAATGTCACGCGATGAATACCGGAGTCCTGTTAGCCTGCTACAGCCCAGTTCACCGGAGTCCTGTTAGCCCAGTGCTACAGCCTGGATTCACTCGCTGATGACCGACACGTTCGATGCTGGGTCATGGATGCCTGTCCCTGTAAGTTAGTGCCACTTTGGGTTTACGACTAGCCATGTCAGCCCGGGCTCTTTATCATATGGATGCTAGCGACACCATCATATACGTGTGCCAAAAGGCGCAAACGGTCCCGGGCAAAGGTAAGGCGACACCCGTGGGGATACCGTGCGTGAGGCCGCAAAGTGATATGAGGTGTTACATGCTGGATCGATGTGGCATTGAGTCGGGGTCCTGACAGCGCTGGTATCAGAGCCTGACTGCCTGTAGGATTACCAAGCCAAACTGGTCGAAGTTGAGTCTAGAAAATCTTTAGTTATGTAAGGGAATTGATTGTGGGTTGGAACGTAAGGCTCTTTTTACTCCTTTACCTCATGGCCTTCTGATCTGAGTCATCCTATCTTTTCTACGGGGTTAAGGAACTAGGCTTTCTCTTCCGTCTATCAGGATCACGTGTTACTACTCCGTAGTCCCATAGGATTGGTTGATCAGAGTCATATCCCAGTTTTGAGTATTTCCGGTGTAGTCTGTTTAGCACTATCTCAGAACCTTGAGTGATGATGATGAGTATGTTACCACCCCATTTTTAGTAGGATGTCTCATTCTGAGCATTTTACTGCCGTTATGCTGCCGGAATTTCCCTAGGAGTTCGAGAGATACTAATTCCTTGTCCTACATTCTACAGTCTATAGTTGATGCTGACTCCGTCCCTGGTTTCGTTTCTCAGGATGTCATCAAGTTCTATTGTTCGTAGCCAGAACCATGAAGATGGTAGGGATGAGGATCCTCCCGACCCGCCTTCGTTGACAGAGTTCATGTTAGAGATGGAGAGGAACAAGCGTGAGTCTAACCGTTTGTTGGCACGTATCGAGGAGAACACCGCACATCAGTCCAATAAGTCTGCGACCATTCATGACTTCCTTCGCTTGCACCCACCTACCTTTCATCATTCCATCGAGCCACTCGATGCAGATGACTGGCTCCGTAGCATCACTCATAAGCTGCGTTCCGCGAGTGTAGCTGAAGATGACAAGGTCACCTATGCCACATACCACCTGGAAGGTCCTGCTAGTCTTTGGTGGCAGAACTATGAGGCTTTGCTTCCAGCTGGCCAGATTCCTACCTGGAAGGATTTCACTGAGGCTTTTCGCGAGCATCACATTCCTGAAGCCCTCATCGATCGCAAGAGAGAAGAGTTCTGTAGTTTCACCCAGAGTAAGATGGCTGTTGATGCTTATAGTAGAGAGTTTGAGAACCTCGCTCGCTATGCTACAGAAGAAGTGTCCACGGACGCCAAGAAGCAGGCTAGGTTCCGGAAGGGTCTCAACCCCAAGTTGCGTCGTATCTCCACCTGCATCATTGTGATACATTCCAAGCCCTTGTGAACAAGGCCATCAATGCAGAGACAGCTCAGCTCACTTACGAGGAGTCTCGTAAGCACACCCGTGATTTGGGATCTTCCTCTGGCTCTAGTTCCCAGAAGCGCCGGATTTGGGTTCCAAACTTTGCTCTTCCTTCTGGATATACACCGAGGCCATCCTATGTGGTGCCTTCCCCAGCTCAGTCGTATGTTTCAACCAGGCCTACTGGTAGACCGTTTGTCAGTGCGGGTCCACGTCCAACCTCAGGGACTTGCTTCACATGCGGGAAGCCAGGACACTATGCACGTGACTGCTCTCAGACTAGTTATGCTCCACCCTAGCCCGAGAAGACTGTTGGCTGTGTTAAGCCGCCAAGTAAGATGATCAGTGTCAAGTCAGCCCCCACTGAACGTGGACGTGTGCATCACGTCTCAGCTAAAGACGCTCATGATGATCCGGATGTCGTTCTTGGTACACTCCTTGTCAATTGTCACCCAGCATCAGTTCTATTCGATACTGGAGCATCTCATTCCTTCATTTCTGAAGGCTATGCTCGTTTGCACGACATGTCATTTTGTGATATGCCAACTCCGCTTGAAATCCAAACCCCAGGGTCTAGATGGCAGACCACCAGAATCAGCTATGGTAATGAAATCCTTGTTGATAGACTTGTATTCCTTGCATCACTTGTAGCCCTCAAGTCCTCAGATATTAACATCATCTTGGGAATGGACTGGATGACAGCTCATCATGCCAAGATTGATTGTTACACCAGATCTGTTCAGCTTACACACCCATCTGGCAAGATAGTCACCGTCTCCACTAGAGTTGCAAAGCGTCAGCTCTATTCTCTTAATGCCAGCCCTCTTCCAGACCTTGAAGATATCCCGGTAGTCCGTGACTTTCCGGATGTCTTTCCAGAGGAACTGCCAGGTGTTCCACCTGACAGAGATGTAGAGTTCGTCATAGATCTTATCCCAGGAACAGCTCCAATCTCTAGGAGACCTTACAAGATGGCACCCTTAGAACTAGCCGAGCTTAAGAAACAACTCGATGAGTCCTTGCAAAAGGGTTTCATCCGTCCTAGTTCTTCTCCTTGGGCTTGCCCCGTCCTCTTCGTCAAGAAGAAGGATGGTACGGACCGGATGGTTGTAGATTATCGTCCCGTTAATTTGGTCACGATAAAGAACAAATATCCGCTCCCCAGGATCAACGACCTGTATGATCAGCTCGCTGGATCATCAGTCTTCTCCAAGATGGATTTGAGGTTAGGATACCACCAAATTAAGATCAGAAATGGGGACATTCCCAAGACAGCCTTTGTTACTCGTTATGGCCAGTACGAGTACACCGTCATGTCCTTTGGCCTAACCAATGCTCCAGCTACTTTCTCCCGCTTGATGAACTCGATCTTCATGGAGTACTTAGATAAGTTCGTCGTGGTTTACCTCGATGATACTCTTATTTACTCGAAGAACGAGGAAGAGCATGCCAAACATCTTAGACTTGTTTTAGAAAAACTTAGAGAGCACCGCCTTTATGCCAAGTTCTCCAAGTGTGAATTTTGGTTGCCAGAAGTGACCTACCTAGGCCACGTAATCTCTGGTAAGGGCATTGCTGTCAATCCCGAGAGAGTCAAGGCCGTTCTCGATTGGACTCCACCTAAAACCGTTAAACAAGTTAGGAGCTTCCTTGGTCTAGCCAGCTATTGTCGCCGCTTTGTTGAAAATTTCTCCAAAGTAGCCAAACCCCTCACAGAACTTCTCAAGAAAGATAAAAAGTTCGAGTGGTCCCCACAGTGTGAGTACAGTTTTCAGGAACCGAAAAGACGCCTGACTTCTGCTCCCATACTTGTGTCACCGGATTTCACTAAAGACTTTATTATCTACTGCGACGCCTCACGACAGGGACTAGGTTGCATTCTTATGCAGGATCGTCATGTGATTGCCTATGCGTCTCGACAGTTGCATCCACATGAGGATAATTATCCTACACATGATCTAGAGCTTGCAGCCGTAGTCTATGCACTCAAGACCTGGCGACATTACCTCCTTGGTAAACGTTGCGAGATCTACACCGATCACCAGAGTCTCAAGTATATCTTCACCCAACCGGATCTGAACCTTAGGCAAAGACGTTGGTTGGAGTTAATCACAGATTATGATCTAGGGATTACCTACACCCCAGGCAAAGCCAATGTCATGGCTGATGCGCTAAGCCGTAAATCCTATTGCAACAATGTCATGTTGCAGCAAGGCCAACCCCTTCTCCATGAGGAATTCTGTAAGCTTAATCTTCACATTGCTCCTCACGGATTCCTTTCTACCTTGGTGGCGAAACCTACTCTGGTGGATCTTATCATAGAAGCCCAGAAGCATGATACGGGGATTACCCGGATCAAGAGAAACCTTGCCAAGGGTATTGCTGGTAGTTTCTCTATAGATGATCGAGGTGTTGTTCTCTTTGGGAACCGCCTGGTGGTCCCCAAGAAGCAACATCTTCGGCAGTTGATTCTTAAGGAGGTGCATGAATCTCCTCTCACGATTCATCCCGGTAGTATTAAGATGTATCAGGACCTACGCCAGAGGTTCTGGTGGACTAGGATGAAGAGAGAAATCGCTGAGTTCATTGCTAAATGTGACGTTTGTCGTCGTGTTAAGGCAGAGCATCAAAGACCTGCTGGCACCCTTCAGCCTTTAGCTATTCCTGAATGGAAATGGGACAAAGTTGGTATGGACTTCATCACCGGCTTTCCCAGGACCAAGAGAGGGAATAATGCTATCTTCGTAGTCATTGTTGGGGAACGTAGCAAAAATTCAAAATTTTCCTACGTGTCACCAAGATCTATCTATGGAGAGACCAGCAACGAGTAGAAAGAGAGTGCATCTACATACCCTTGTAGATTGCTAAGCGGAAGCGTTCAAGAGAACGGGGTTGAAGGAGTCGTACTCGTCGTGATTCAAATCATCGATGATCAAGTGCCGAACGCACGGCACCTCCGCGTTCAACACACGTACAGCCCGGTGACGTCTCCCACGCCTTGATCCAGCAAGGAGAGAGGGAGAGGTTGAGGAAGACTCCATCCAACAGCAGCACAACAGCGTGGTGGTGATGGAGGAGCGTGGCAATCCAGCAGGGCTTCGCCAAGCACCACGGGAGAGGAGGACGACTTGGGAGAGGGGGAGGGCTGCGCCAGAACTTCGTCTATAGCTCCCATGCACCTCCCCACTATATATAGGGGTGGAGGGGCTGGTTTCTTGCCCTCCAAGTCCATTGGGGCGTTGGCCAAGGTGGGAGGAAAGAAATCTCATTATTTCCTTCCACACCGATTGTTATCCCCCCTTTTTAGGGATCTTGATCTTATCCCTTCGGGATATGATCTTATTCCTTCTAAGGGGGGATCTTGGTGCGCCTTGACCAGGGGTGTGGGGCCTTGCCCCCACTACCCACGTTCATGTGGGTCCCCCCATGCAGGTGGGCCCCACTCCGGAACCTTCTAGAACCTTCCCGGTACAATACCGAAAAATCCCGAACATTTTCCGGTGGCCAAAATAGGACTTCCCATATATAAATCTTTACCTTCAGACCATTCCGGAACTCCTCGTGACGTCCGGGATCTCATCCGGGACTCCGAACAACATTTGGTAACCACATACAAACTTCCTTTATAACCCTAGCGTCATCGAACCTTAAGTGTGTAGACCCTACGGGTTCGGGAGACATGCAGACATGACCGAGACGTTCTCCGGTCAATAACCAACAGCGGGATCTGGATACCCATGATGGCTCCCACATGTTCCACGATGATCTCATCGGATGAACCACGATGTCAAGGACTTAATCAATCACGTATTCAATTCCCTTTGTCTATCGGTATGTTACTTGCCCGAGATTCGATCGTCGGTATCCAATACCTTGTTCAATCTCGTTACCGACAAGTCACTTTACTCGTTCCGTAACACATCATCCCGTGATCAACTCCTTGGTCACATTGCGCATATGATGATGTCCTACCGAGTGGGCCCAGAGATACCTCTCCGTTTACACGGAGTGACAAATCCCAGTCTCGATCCGCATAAAACAATAGATACTTTCGGAGATACCTGTAGTGCACCTTTATAGTCACCCAGTTACGTTGTGACGTTTGATACACCCAAAGCACTCCTACGGTATCCAGGAGTTACACGCTCTCATGGTCGAAGGAAGAGATACTTGACATTGGCAAAGCTCTAGCAAATGAACTACACGATCTTTTGTGCTAGTCTTAGGATTGGGTCTTGTCCATCACATCATTCTCCTAATGATGTGATCCCGTTATCAACGACATCCAATGTCCATAGCCAGGAAACCATGACTATCTGTTGATCACAACGAGCTAGTCAACTAGAGGCTCACTAGGGACATATTGTGGTCTATGTATTCACACGTGTATTATGATTTCCGGATAATACAGTTATAGCATGAATAAAAGACAATTATCATGAACAAGGAAATATAATAATAATACTTTTATTATTGCCTCTAGGGCATATTTCCAACAGTCTCTCACTTGCACTAGAGTCAATAATCTAGTTCACATCGCCATGTGATTAACACTCACATGCCACATCGCCATGTGATTAACACTCACATGTCACATCGCCATGTGACTAATACCCAAGAGTTTACTAGAGTCAGTAGTCTAGTTCACATCACTATGTGATTAACACTCAATGAGTTTTATGTTTGATCATGTTGCTTGTGAGAGAGGTTTTAGTCAACGGGTCTGAACCTTTCAGATCCGTGTGTGCTTTACAAATCTCTATGTCATCTCCTAGATGCAGCTACCACGCTCTATTTGGAGCTATTCCAAACAACTGTTCTACTTGGAGCTATTCTAAATTATTGCTCCATTATATGTATCCGGTCTCTCTACTCAGAGCTATCCGGATAGGTGTCAAGCTTGCATCGTCGTAACCTTTACGACGAACTCTTTTACCACCTCCATAATCGAGAAAATTCCTTAGTCCACTAGTTACTAAGGATAACTTTGACCGCTGTCCTGTGAGCCATTCTTGGATCACTCTTGTACCCCTTGACTGACTCATGGCAAGGCACACTTCAGGTGCGGTACACAGCATAGCATACTGAAGATCCTACGTCTTAAGCATAGGGGACGACCTTCGTCCTTTCTCTCTATTCTGCCGTGGTCGAGCTTTAAGTCTTAACTTCGTACCTTACAACTCAGGCAAGAACTCCTTCTTTGACTGGTCCATCTTGAACACCTTCAAGATCATGTCAAGGTATGTGCTCATTTGAAAGTATTATTAAGCATTTTGATCTATCCTTATAGATCTTGATGCTCAATGTTCAAGTAGCTTAATCCAGGCTTTCCATTGAAAAACACTTTCAAAATAACCCTATATGCTTTCCAGAAATTCTACGTCATTTCTGATCAACAATATGTCAACAACATATACTCATCAGAAATTCTATAGTGCTCCCACTCACTTCTTTGGAAATACAACTTTCTCATAAACTTTGTACAAACCCAAAATTTTTGATCATCATCAAAGCATACATTCCAACTCCGAGATGCTCACTCCAGTCCTTAGAAGGATTGCTGGAGCTTTGCATACTTATTAGCATCTTTCGGGATTGACAAAACCTTCCGGTTGTATCACATACAACCTTTCCTCATTAAAATCGTCGAGGAAACAATGTTTTGACATCCTATCTGCAAGATTTCATAAATAATGCAGTAATCGCTAATATAATTCCAACAGACTCTTAGCATCGCTACGAGTGAGAAAATCTCATCATAGTCAACTCCTTGAACTTGTCGGAAAACATCTTAACGACAAGTCGAGCTTTCTTAATGGTGACATTTACCATCATTGTCCGTCTTCCTTTTGAAATCCATCTGTACTCATTAGCCTTACGACCATCGAGCCATTCTGCCAAAGTCTACACTTTGTTTTCATACATGGATCCTCTCTTGGATTTTATGGCCTCAAGCCATTTATCGGAATCCGGGCCCACCATCGCTTCTCCATAGCTCGTAGGTTCATTGTTGTCTAGCAACATGACCTTCAAGACAGGATTACGTACCACTCTGAAGTAGTATGCATCCTTGTCATCCTACGAGGTTTGGGAGTGACTTGATCCGAAGTTTCATGATCAATATCATAAGCTTCCACTTCAATTGGTGTAGGTGCCACAGGAACAACTCCCTGTGCCCTGTCACACACTAGTTGAAGAGACGGTTCAATAACCTCATCAAGTCTCCACCATCCTCCCACTCAATTCTTTCGAGAGAAACTTTTCCTCGAGAAAGGACCCGATTCTAGAAACAATCCATATTGCTTTCGGATCTGAATTAGGAGGTATACCCAACTGTTTTGGGTTTCCTATGAAGATGTATTTTATCCGCTTTGGGTTCGAGCTTATCAACCTAAAACTTTTTCATATAAGCGTCGCAGCCCCAAACTTTTAAGAAACGACAACTTAGGTTTCTCTAAACCATAATTCATACGGTGTCATCTCATCGGAATTACGTGGTGCCCTATTTAAAGTGAATGTGGTTGTCTCTAATGCCTAACCCATGAACGATAGTGGTAATTCGATAAGAGACATCATGGTACGCACCATATCCAATAGGGTGCAACTATGATGTTCGGACACACCATCACATTATGGTGTTCCAGGCGGTATTAATTGCGAAACAATTTCCACAATGTCTTAATTGTGTGCCAAAACTCGTAACTCAGATATTCATCTCTATGATCATATCATAGACATTTTATCCTCTTGTCACAATGATCTGCTACTTCACTCTGAAATTACTTGAACCATTCAATAATTCAGACTTGTGTTTCATCAAGTAAATATACTCAACATTTACTCGAATCATCTGTGAAGTAAGAACATAATGATATTCACTGCATGCCTCAGCACTCATTCGACTGCACACATCAAAATGTGTTACTTCCAACAAGTTTCTATCTTGTTCCATCTTACTGAAAATGAGGCTTTTCAGTCATCTTGCCCATGTGGTATGATTTTCATATCTCAAGTGATTCAAAATCAAGTGAGTCCGAACGATCCATTTGCATGGAGTTTCTTCATGCATATACACCAATAGACATGGTTCGCATGTCTCAAACTTTTCAAAAACGAGTGAGTCCAAAGATCCATCAACATGGAGCTTCTTCATGCGTTTTATACCATTATGACTTACATGGCAGTGCCACAAGTAAGTGGTACTATCATTACTATCTTATATCTTTTGGCATGAAAATGTGTATCACTACGACCGAGATTCAATAAACCATTCCTTTAGGTGCAAGACCATTGAAGGTATTATTCAAAAATAGAGTAACCATTATTCTCCTTAAATGAATAACCGTATTGCGATAGACATAATCCAATCATGTCTATGCTCAACGCAAACACCAATCTCGGTGGTAGAGGGAGCGTGCGATGCTTGATCATATCAACCTTGGAAACACTTCCAACATATATCGTCAGCTCACCTTTAGCTAGTCTCCGTTTATTCCGTAGCTTTTATTTCGAGTTACTAACACTTAGCAACCGAACCGGTATCCAATACCCTCGTGCTACTAGGAGTACTAGTAAAGTACACATTAACATAATGTATATCCAATATACTTCTATCGACCTTGCCAGCCTTCTCATCTACCAAGTATCTAGGGTAATGCTGCTCCAGTGGTTGTTCCCCTTATTACAGAAGCACTTAGTCTCGGGTTCGGGTTCAACCTTGGGTTTCTTCACTAGAGCAGCAGCTGAATTGCCGTTTCATGAAGTATCCCTTTGTTCCCTTGCCCTTCTTGAAACTAGTGGTTTCACCAACCATCAACAATTGATGCTCCTTCTTGATTTCTACTTTCGCGGTGTCAAACATCGTGAATACCTCAAGGATCATCTTATTTATCCCTGATATGTTATAGTTCATCACGAAGCTCTAGCAGCTCGGTGGCAATGACTTTGGAGAAACATCACTATCTCATTTGGAAGATCAACTCCCACTCAATTCAAGTGATTGTTGCACTCAGACAATCTGAGCACAAGCTCAACGATTGAGATTTTCTCCCTTAGTTTGCAGGCTAAGAGAATCGTTGGAGGTCTTATACCTCTTGACGTGAGCACGAGCCTGAAATCCCAATTTCAGCCCTCGAAACGTCTCATATGTTCCGCGATGTTTCGAAAACGTCTTTGGTGCCTCTACTTAAACCATTTAACTGAACTATCACGTAGTTATCAAAACGTGTATGTTCGATGTTCGAAACATCCACAAACGACGTTTGGGGTTCAGCACACTGAGTAGTGCATTAAGGACATAAGCTTTCTACTGTTCGCATAATCGCTACTATCAACTTTCAACTATATTTTCTCTAGGAACATATCTAAAACAGTAGAACTAAAGCGCGAGCTACGACATAATTTGCAAAAGGTCTTTTGACTATGTTCAGGATAATTAAGTTCATCTTATGAACTCCCACTCAGATAGACATCCCTCTGGTCATCTAAGTGATTACATGATTCGAGTCAACTAGGCCGTGTCCGATCATCACGTGAGACGGACTAGTCATCATCGGTGAACATCTTCATGTTGATCGTATCTACTATACGACTCATGCTCGACCTTTCGGTCTCCGTGTTCCGAGGCCATGTCTGTACATGCTAGGCTCGTCAAGTTAACCCTAAGTGTTTTCGCTGTGTAAAACTGTCTTACACCCGTTGTATGTGAACGTAAGAATCCATCACACCCGATCATCACGTGGTGCTTAGAAGCGACGAACTGTAGCAACGGTGCACAGTTAGGGGAGAACACTTCTTGAAATTGTTGTAAGGGATCATCTTATTTACTACCGTCGTTCTAAGCAAACAAGATGCATAAACATGATAAACATCACATGCAATCAAATAGAGTAGTGACATGATATGGCCAATATCATATAGCTCCTTTGATCTTCATCTTCGGGGCTCCATGATCATCTTGTCACCGGCATGACACCATGATCTCCATCATCATGATCTCCATCATCATGATCTCCATCATCGTGTCTTCATGAAGTTGTCACGCCAACGACTACTTCTACTTCTATGACTAACGCGTTTAGCAATAAAGTAAAGTAGTTTACATGGCGTTCTTCAATGACACGCAGGTCATACAATAAATAAAGACAACTCCTATGGCTCCTGCCGGTTGTCATACTCATCGACATGCAAGTCGTGAATCCTATTACAAGAACATGATCAATCTCATACATCACATATATCATTCATCACATCCTTTTGGCCATATCACATCACATAGCATACCCTGCAAAAACAAGTTAGACGTCCTCTAATTGTTGTTGCATGTTTTACGTGGCTGCTATGGGTTTCTAGCAAGAACGTTTCTTACCTACGCAAGACCACAACGTGATATGCCAATTGCTATTTACCCTTCATAAGGACCCTTTTCATCGAATCCGTTCCAACTAAAGTGGGAGAGACTGGCACCCGCTAGCCACCTTATGCACCAAGTGCATGTCAATCGGTGGAACCTGTCTCACGTAAGAGTACGTGTAAGGTCGGTCCGGGCCGCTTCATCCCACAATACCGTCGAAACAAGATTGGACTAGTAACGGTAAGCATATTGAACAACATCAACGCCCACAACTACTTTGTGTTCTACTCGTGCAAAGAATCTACGCAATAGACCTAGCTCATGATGCCACTGTTGGGGAACGTAGCAGAAATTCAAAAATTTTCCTACGCAACACCAAGATCTATCTATGGAGAGACCAGCAACGAGTAGAAGGAGAGGAGAGTTTGCATCTACATACCCTTGTAGATCGCTAAGCGGAAGCGTTCAAGTGAACGGGGTTGATGGAGTCGTACTCGTCGTGATTCAGATCACCGATGATCAAGTGCCGAACGGACAGCACCTCCGCGTTCAACACACGTACAGCCCGGTGACGTCTCCCACGCCTTGATCCAGCAAGGGGAGAGGGAGAGGTTGAGGAAGACTCCATCCAGCAGCAGCACAACGGCGTGGTGGTGATGGAGGAGCGTGGCAATCCTGCAGGGCTTCACCGAGCACCTACGGGAGAGGAGATGTGTCACGGGAGGGAGAGGGAGGCAACCAAAGGCCTTAGGTATGATTGCTCCTCCTTTTCCCCACTATATATAGGGCCAAGGGAGAGGGGGGAGGCGCAGCCTTGCCCCCTCCTCCAAGGAAGGGGTGCGGCTAAGGATGGGGAGGAGTCCATCCTCCCCAAGGCACCTCGGAGGTGCCTTCCCCCTTTAGGACTCTTCCCTTTTTCCTTTATCTTGGCGCATGGGCCTCTAGGGGCTGGTGCCCTTGGCCCCTGCAGGCCAAGGCGCACCCCCTACAGCCCATGTGGCCCCCCGGGGCAGGTGGCCCCACCCGGTGGGCCCCCGAGACCCTTCCGGTGGTCCCGGTACAATACCGATGACCCCGAAACTTGTCCCGATGGCCGAAACAGGACTTCCTATATATAAATCTTTACCTCCGGACCATTCCGGAACTCCTCGTGACGTCCGGGATCTCATCCGGGACTCCGAACAACATTCGGTAACCACATACAAGCTTCCTTTATAACCCTAGCGTCATCGAACCTTAAGTGTGTAGACCCTACGGGTTCGGGAGACATGCAGACATGACCGAGACGTTCTCCGGTCAATAACCAACAGCGGGATCTGGATACCCATGTTGGCTCCCACATGTTCCACGATGATCTCATCGGATGAACCACGATGTCAAGGACTCAATCGATCCCGTATACAATTCCCTTTGTCTAGCGGTATTTTACTTGCCCGAGATTCGATCGTCGGTATACCGATACCTTGTTCAATCTCGTTACCGGCAAGTCTCTTTACTCGTTCCGTAACACATCATCCCGTGATCAACTCCTTGGTCACATTGCGCATATGATGATGTCCTACCGAGTGGGCCCAGAGATACCTCTCCGTTTACACGGAGTGACAAATCCCAGTCTCGATCCGTATAAAACAATAGATACTTTCGGAGATACCTGTAGTGCACCTTTATAGTCACCCAGTTACGTTGTGACGTTTGATACACCCAAAGCACTCCTACGGTATCCAGGAGTTACACGCTCTCATGGTCGAAGGAAGAGATACTTGACATTGGCAAAGCTCTAGCAAATGAACTACACGATCTTTTGTGCTAGTCTTAGGATTGGGTCTTGTCCATCACATCATTCTCCTAATGATGTGATCCCGTTATCAACGACATCCAATGTCCATAGCCAGGAAACCATGACTATCTGTTGATCACAACGAGCTAGTCAACTAGAGGCTCACTAGGGACATATTGTGGTATATGTATTCACACGTGTATTACGATTTCCGGATAATACAGTTATAGCATGAATAAAAGACAATTATCATGAACAAGGAAATATAATAATAATACTTTTATTATTGCCTCTAGGGCATATTTCCAACAGTCATTGATCGTCTTTCCAAAGTGGCTCACTTCCTACCTGTTCGAGAGAGTATCACTGCTAGTCAGCTTGCTGACTTATACATTTCTCGAATAGTATCACTCCATGGTGTTCCACTGGAGATCAATTCAGACCGTGGTAGTCTTTTCACTTCTCATTTCTGGGAGAGTTTCCAAACTTCCATGGGAACCCATCTTTCCTTCAGTACCGCTTTCCACCCTCAGTCGAGTGGTCAGGTGGAACGGGTCAATCAAATTCTCGAAGACATGCTCAGAGCTTGCGTTATCTCATTCGGTATGGATTGGGAGAAATGTCTTCCTTTCGCCGAGTTTGCTTATAACAATAGCTATCAATCCAGCCTCAAAAAGGCTCCTTTTGAAGTTCTCTATGGACGAAGATGTCGAACACCTTTGAACTGGTCAGAAACCGGTGAAAGACAATTCTTTGGACCGGACATGATCCAGGAGGCAGAAGAGCAAGTTCGCATCATTCGTGAGAATTTGAAAACAGCCCAATCTCGTCAAAAGAGTCAGTATGATCATCATCATAAGGTTATGACTTATGAAATTGGCGACCAAGCTTACCTTCGGGTTACTCCCTTGAAGGGTACCCATCGTTTCGGTATCAAGGGCAAGTTGGCTCCTCGTTACATTGGTCCCTTTCGCATTCTCGCTAAACGAGGGGAGGTTGCCTACCAGTTGGAACTACCCCCACATCTTTCTCGAGTTCATGATGTCTTCCACGTCTCTCAACTCAGGCGTTGCTTCTCGGATCCCATCCGCGGAGTGGACCACGAAACGCTTGATCTCCAAGATAACCTCACATACCGAGAGTACCCGGTTCGCATTCTTGATCAAGCAGAGCGTGTCACTCGACGTCAGAACATCAAGTTTCTCAAGGTTCAGTGGTCTCATCATTCTGAGAGAGAATCCACTTGGGAGCGAGAAGATCGTCTTCGACTGGAGTATCCCGCTTTCTTTCCGTCGACCCCTGAATCTCGGGACGAGATTCTTTCAAGTGGGGGCAAGTTGTCACATCCCTAGTCTGGTATGACCTAGACTAGCTAGTCATTTGTGCATCATGTTTAAATTTCATTTAAATTTGAAATGAGGATTGGTGGAACCCTCAGAATCATTTTTGAAAATGACCCAAATAAAAATTTCTCCAAAAGGGTCCAAGAAAATGCTCATGTTGCTCTCTGAAAATATTGGACAGAGATAAAAATCAAACCAATATTTTTAAGAGCTCATAGGTATTTATTTTGGGCATTTGGAATTAAGGCATAAATATTTGCTTTGGATATATATTGTTATATATATAAAATATTGTCCAAAAATTATGCCATTTAAAAAGGAGCTCTGGATTAATATAACTAGCTTCCATAAAAAATGGCATAAGTAAATAAATTGATTTAGTATTATTACTAAATCAGAACAAATGTCAGAAAATTAGAAAACAAAAAAATAAAAGAGGGAGACTTACCTGGGCCTCCTCCCTGTGCAGCCCAGCAGCAGCAGGCCGGCCCAGCCAGCAGGCGGCCCAGCCCGCCTCCTCCTCTGTCGTCTTCGTCCTCGACAGAGGGAGGGGAGCGTGCCCGGCGCGCGCGCGCCACCGCGCCACGCCACCAGCCTCCCTGCTTGCCTGGCGCCCTCCTCGTCGCCCTGGAACGGCCGGACGTCGCCACGCCCCCCCCGTACCCTCTCGCTCTCTCTCGCTCTCCCTCCTCCCCTGGACATCTCCCTCTCCCCGCACCCGAAGCACTGCCGCCGCCGCAGCTCACCACCGACGCGCTCCCCGCCGTCCCCTCGCCCCTTCGTAGAGTCCACGAGCTCCGCCACGACCCCCTCCACCTCCTCGTCGAGCCACGCACCTTCGGACGGCCTCCATCGTCGCCACCCTCGTCGTCTTCATCGCCGGCTGCCCGAGATCACCGACGACGCTCCGGCCGCACCAGTGCTTCCCCGAGCCCGCTGACGCCTTCGCTGGATCCACCGTGAGCATCTTCCCGTTTCCCCTCTCTTCTCCCCCTCGTTCCCGCGCCGTAGCTCCGTTCCCCACCATGGCCGAAGCCATCACCGCCGCAGCTCCTCGCTGTTGTGGCCACAGCCGCCGCAGGCCGTAGCCGAGCTCGCCGTTGCACTCAGTGCACTCTGGCGAGTCGCACGGACCCGCTCGCAGCCTCCCTAGTGCCCCGCAGCCCGTTCCCGATCGAAGCCGAGCTCCGGCCGCCGCCGCGAGCTTTGCTCCGGCGAGCTCCGGCCTCCCCAGCTCCTCCCACCTGCCCCACCAGATACGCGAGAGCCCGGGCTACGCCCCGGTGCCCTCCGACGCCGCCCCCGTGGCCTGTTTCACGGACGCCGCCGCGTCCAGAGGTCGCCGCCGACGACCTCGCCGGCCTGACGAGTGGGCCCCGTCGGCCAGGTGGTTAGCTTAGTGCTAATCACCGTTAACTAGCCCCCCCTGACACTGACAGTGGGCCCCAGCGCCACTAACCTTTTTAATTAGGATTAAACTAACCCTGTTTAACCCCCTGTCACTGACGTGTGGACCCCACACGTCAGGTTTGACCCAGTCAGCCGCAGTTGACTTTCTGACATCGTGCTGACATCATGCTGGCGCAATAATATGATTTCTGGATTTAAATTAAATCAGGAAATTCCAGAAATTGATTTAAACTTCAAAAATTCATATCAATTCAACCGTAGCTCAGATTAAAATAATTTATATATGAAAAATTATCAGAAAAATGCAATCTTTCCATCTGTACTAGTTTCATGCATGACAAACCAACTTATACTTGCTGTATAGGTGAAAACACATTATGGCATATATAAGAGCTTACTTTGGAGATACATTTGAGCTTATGGTTCAAATGGACTTCAAACCAAATGATTACTAATTGCATTAGCTCAAACAGCATCACATCTACATGCCATGTTCATGCATCATATTGTTGCATATGATTGTGTATTGATTGCCGGCACCGTTCCTTCTCGATTGGTCCTGCTCCGGAGCCGTTCCAGAGTACCTGTCTGTGAAGCAGTGCCTCCCTTGTTGATTTACCAGGCAAGCAAACCCCCTTGTTCATTCCGATACAATCCTACTCTCTCGCTCCTGCTCTCAGTTATTGCATTAGGACAACAACGATTCATCTGCTACTTTGTGCTGCGGTAGTTGAACCCATTCCTCTGCATGACCTGTCATTGCCACAGTAAATAGTTGAAACCCACTAGCATGGGTAGGAGTTGATTGAGCCATGTTGTGTTCCTACCATGCTATGCCTGCTATTGCTTAGATTTGTGTTAGGTCTGGTTCATTGGGAATGAATTGGAGTGTTACGATATGTTCTGATGCTGAGAGTGAAGTTTCTGAACACGATTTGGTAAAGGTAGCGGTGAGAGGCCATGTAGGAGTACATGGTGGGTTGTCTCACTGGAACCGTCCTTAAGCACTGAGTTCTATGTATGTTGTCCAATGACTCGATACTACCACACATTGGGTTCCGGTAACTCGACCCCTCTCGACTTATTAGCCAACTTGGTCTCTGTCCAGGAGTCGCAACTAGTTTCTGGTGTTTGTAGGTAGTGCTATTTTTCTACCAAGTGGCACCCGGCAGGGTGGGCTTGGGACAGACTAGGCACACGTGGCCCGGTGTACCGAGTGGCACCCGGATGGTGGGCTCGGGAACCCTGCTCACATCGTTTGGGGCCGTGAGCGACACCCCGGCCGGATCTCCTTGCGGATGGAACCCGAATAGGCGATAAACCTGGACTAGAGTCTTGTGTGGTTAGTCAGGTCGTGGCCGACACCCTCGCCAGGCTTCCGCTTGAAGGTTGCCGAGATACATGACGTGTACATGGCGGTAAGTGGCGAGAGCGTGTGTGAAGAAGTACACCCCTGCAGGGTTAACATGATCTATTCGAATAGCCGGGTCCGCGGTTATGGACTTCTTGGATGCTTACATGGTCATAGACAACTTGAAGTGGATACTCTAAAATGCTCAAGACAAGTGTGAGTGCTATGGATGGCCTTCTCGTTGGGAGACGGGGATGAATCCATAGTAGTGTATTGTGTGGTGATTAGTGGACTCGTGTGCGCCATATCACCTCAAGAGTTTCTGGTAGTCGTAGAACAGGATAGCCACAGAGTCAAAGCTGGCTTGCTGCAACTAAACCCCACATTACCCTCTTGATACAAATGCATGTATGATAGGATCTGATGTAAGTCTTGCTGAGTACCTTTGTACTCATGTTGCTTTATTTATGTTTTTGCAGCGGAGACTTCGGTCTTAGTAGTGTTCTCGTGGACTTCGACAAGTAGCTTGTACCTCAGCTACGATCTTGTTCGGATATTGTAGATAGTCAGGCTTTTCAGCCTTTTTCATTTGTAGATGTTTGTACCCAGACATGTAATGCTTCCGCTTGTTGCTGGTATGCTCTGTATGATGGGTCTTGTGACCCCTGTTTGCAATAAATGCTATGATGGCTCTTCTGAGCCTTTATCTATATGAGTTGTTGAGTTATGCTGTGATGCCATGTTGTACAACACATACTTGCATGTTATGCGTACGTGTAATGTGTATTGCTATGTGTGGGATCTGACTATCTAGTTGTTTATCCTTAGTAGCCTCTCTTACCGGGAAATGTCTCCTAGTGCTTCCACTGAGCCCTGGTAGCTTGCTACTGCTCCGGAACACTTAGGCTGGCCGGCATGTGTCCTTCTTCGATCCTGTGTCTGTCCCTTCGGGGAAATGTCACGCGATGAATACCGGAGTCCTGTTAGCCTGCTACAGCCCGGTTCACCGGAGTCCTGTTAGCCCAGTGCTACAGCCTGGATTCACTCGCTGATGACCGACACGTCCGATGCTGGGTCATGGATGCTTGTCCCTGTAAGTTAGTGCCACTTTGGGTTTACGACTAGCCATGTCAGCCCGGGCTCTTTATCATATGGATGCTAGCGACACCATCATATACGTGTGCCAAAAGGCGCAAACGGTCCCGGGAAAAGGTAAGGCGACACCCGTGGGGATACCGTGCGTGAGGCCGCAAAGTGATATGAGGTGTTACATGCTGGATCGATGTGGCATTGAGTCGGGGTCCTGACACATTGGTTGAAAGGTGCGCCCAAAATATGGGTTGGGTTGCACGACCAATGTCAGAATGGTGATTCAATAATCAATAGTCTAAGAATGAACGGCCGACCATTAACTTCAAAGCAATAGGGTTGCTAGAAGTGCAGAATCCAAACAACACCGTTCACTTGTTGGTACCCCGGTTGGAATCAACACGAGGACCAAGAAAGAATGGTGATGGTGAGAAGTATCACGATACCAAGAATTCTTAAGAGGTGGTGAAATTCTCACAACATTCTTGACATAAAAGATGGTAATACTCCAAGGTAAAGGAGAACAAATGCTGGATAGCAAGGATCTCAAGGTATAACACAAAACACGAACAAGTTTGTGTTGAACGGAAGGCAATCGAGTGGTCGATGATAACACAAATCTTCAAGGGCAAGGATGGTATTTCTCATCAGGAATTCAATTGATATCCTTGAGGAGCTCGAAATGTTGATGATGATCATGACAATTTCTGTCGAGAGGTTTCATGGAGATGTAATCGATCGGCGATGACATCAAGTCAAACGAATGATGAAGCTAAAGGTTATTGGAACCATGGGTGTGACACAAACTTGAAATCAAGTTTGTTGTTTGAGGTGAAACAATAAGACAAGGAAGATCGACGTAAGCTTAGCCCATCGTCGAAATTGTGCTCCGAAAAGAAGGACCAGGTAGCACAGTTAAAATTTGGCACGGTAATGATATAGCCGAGTAGGCTCGGAATGACGTGATCGAGTTCAGACTCGTAAGTAATGAAGGTTACCAAGAGTTGTTGAATCATAGTGCGGACTCAATTCAGTTGTCGGTGTCCTTGAGGGGTTCTAACAACTGAGAACCCGTTGGAAAAATGGAATCAGCAAGAATATTAGTTGATGAAGAACTCATAAGAAGTTATGTATCCCGTGGTATCCTGGAGATACCAGGGGGTAATACTCGACGACAGATCAAAGTAGAGGTTGGACTGGGGTATTGCTCTGCAGAAGACAAGTGCTTAAACTTGCACGAGAAACGGTACCTAAAAGAGAACATGGTCGAAACCACGATTGCAAAAGGCCAGATCCCAGATATAATATGAACTTATACCAAGGGAGTAATTAATTTAAGAGAAGCTTCAACGATAAGATCTACATCGTGTCCATGGGCATGAACACAAAGTTCAAGGTTGGCTCCCACTTCTTCAATGCATAACCTCACATTTACCTCCCCTTTTCGAAGTTGTAGTGTTGAAAAGTTATCTGACGAAGCGTCAGCAGGGTATAACCCGCATAAATTTCGAGGTCACACAAATTAAGGAAGGCATAGGTTCAACCCGTCAGGGTATCGTGGAAACATATACCACAAGCTTTGAGAGTAAATATTACCAGCTCGAAAGCAGAGCATGGTTGGCAAAAGGAGAGGATACAAATTACCAAAGGCATTATTATCGGAGAAAGAACTCACAAGGTGATTAATTATGAAGGACATTGTCGGATAATAATCCAACAGTGGATATGGTGATCCACAATGGAGCTGATGTGAGTATCGATACCCAATCAGAGGAAGAAAGAATGCAAATGCATCGTTTTATAGAACATCTGAATAATTCAACGTTTAAATAACAAAGGAATTATGATTTTCAAATCAAGGGATCAGGAGCAAACGCTCTGATCAAGGACGGACAAGTTGAATAGACTTAGGGGTACAATCGATGGCAATCTGATTGGCCGAGGACCAGCTCACGTTTTAAATGACATCTGAGCTGGAAGGATGAATTCTATGATCTGAGTGAGGATTGCGAGAATTCGCAACATATTGAGTCAATGGACTCAAAATGATATTGACAAAGGTTGCCAATAAGATTACTATACTTATGGGATTAACCATAATGCAAGCAAGCAAGAATTTCAGGAGCAATAGGTTGCTCAGGATTTTCGGAAGACCGAATGGTATTTCGAAGAATTTTGTGAACTGCATGAATATCTAGGGATGAGCGGATACTCGATAAATGCGAGTAATTATCCGTAGTGGTATGCATGTGGCAAAGAACTGCAAGGCAGTAGGCACAAAGTATTCTCGGGGTATCTTATAATAACAAGATCGACTGGGAATAAAAGTAAGCACGTCAGGTCTAAATACTTATCCATAGGGATATTTCGGTGGTAGGGACTTGCAAAAGCAATGGCATAAGGTTTCAACAGAATATCAGAGAGTATCTTCGAAATCCTCTAGTGCAGCCGACGATCATCTGGACTGAAGGGGGTTCTCCGGGAGAAAGTATTTTCGAGAACCTAAGTTAGATTTTTAGTAAATTTATTAAACCCAAATAGGAGAGAGTTCAGAGTCCCAGAGTATAGACGAGAAATAAAAGATCCTAATACCACCCAGATGGCGATGTGGGCCCGTAAGGCACACAGCCATGTTAGTAAAAGATTTTGTAATGTCTAGACTCAACTTCGGCCAAGCAGTATGGAAGGGGGATTCCTACAGGCAGTCGGCTCTGATACCAACTTGTGGCGCCCCCGATTTGACCGTACACTAATCATACACGCAAACGTGTACGATCAAGATTAGGGACTCACGGGAAGATATCACAACACAACTCTACAAATAAAATAAGTCATACAAGCATCACATTACAAGCCAGGGGCCTCGAGGGCTCGAATACAAGAGCTCGATCATAGACGAGTCAGCGGAAGCAACAATATCTGAGTACAGACATAAGCTAAACAAGTTTGCCTTAAGAAGGCTAGCACAAACTGGGATACAGATCGAAAGAGGCGCATGCCTCCTGCCTGGGATCCTCCTAAACTACTCCTGGTCGTCGTCAGCGGGCAGCATGTAGTAGTAGGCACCTCCGGTGTAGTAGGAGTCGTCGTCGAAGGTGGTGTCTGGCTCCTGGGCTCCAACATCTGGTTGCGACAACCAGGTAGAAGGGATAGGTGGAAAAGAGGGAGAAAGCAACCATGAGTACTCATCCAAAGTACTCGCAAGCAAGGAGCTACACTACATATGTATGCATTGGTATCAACTGGAATAAGGCTATCATATGTGGACTGAACTGCAGAATGCCGGAATAAGAGGGGGATAGCTAGTCCTTTCGAAGACTACACTTCTGGCAGACGCCGTCTTGCAGCATGTAGAAGAGAGTAGACTAAAGACCTCCAAGTAGCATCGTATAGCATAATCCTAACCGATGATCCTCCCCTCGTCGCCCTGTGAGAGAGCGACCACCGGTTGTATCTGACACTTGGAAGGGTGTGTTTTATTAAGTATCCGGTTCTAGTTGTCATAAGGTCAAGGTACAACTCCAAGTCGTCCTATTACCGAAGATCACGGCTATTCGAATAGTTTAACTTCCCTGCAAGGGTGCACCACATAACCCAACACGCTCGATCCCATTTGGCCGGACACACTTTCCTGGGTCATGCCCGGCCTCGGAAGATCAACACGTCGCAGCCCCACCTAGGCACAACAGAGAGGCCAGCACGCCGGTCTAAACCTAAGCGCACAGGGGTCTGGGCCCATCGCCCATAGCACACCTGCACGTTGCGTACGCGGTCGGAGATCAGACCTAGCAACCTCCATTACAAAGGAAGTCACGTTACGCGGTCCAACCCGGCGCGCGCCGCTCAGTCGCTGGCGTCACGAAGTGCTTCGGCTGATACCACGACGTCGAGTGCCCATAACTGTCCCCGCGTAGATGGTTAGTGCGTATAGGCCATTAGCCAGACTCAGATCAAATACCCAGATCTCGTTAAACGTGTTAAGTATCTGCGAACGCCGACCAGGGCCAGGCCCTCCTCTCTCCTAGGTGGTCTCAACCTGCCCTGTCGCTCCGCCTCAAAGTAACCGTTGGGGGCCGTCGGGAACCCAGGCCCACCTCTACCGGGATGGAGCCACCTGCCCCTTCAGCCCCCATCTCTGAACAGTATCACAGGTAATGTAACTGTGTAAAGTATATCGTATATGCCCGTGATCACCTCCCAAAGTGATCACGGCCCAGTAGTATAGCATGGCAGACGGACAAGAGTGTAGGGCCACTGATGGAACACTAGCATCCTATACTAAGCAGTAAGATAGCAGGTAATGGTAACAACAGTAGTAGTAAGGACAGGCTATGCATCAGGATAGGAATAACGGAAAGCAGTAACATGCTACACTACTCTAATGCAAGTACTATAGAGAAAAGAGTAGGCGATATCTGGTGATCAAAGGGGGGGCTTGCCTGGTTGCTCTGGCAAGAGAGAGGGGTCGTCAACTCCGTAGTCGTACTGGGTAGCAGCGACGTCGGTCTCGGTGTCTAGCGGAAGAAGAGGGGGGAGAAACAATAAATACAATGCAAATAGATGCATAACGATGCATGACAAAGCAAAGCGTGGTGCTAGGCGTGCCCTAACGCGGTATGAGGTGATACCGGTGAAGGGGGGAAACATCCGGGAAAGTATCCCTGGCGTTTCGCGTTTTCGGGCAGAGGAGCCGGAGGGGGAAAGTTGCGAGTTGGATAGGTTAGGGATGCGTGGTGGACGAACGGGCTGCGTATCCGGAATCGTCTTGTCGTTCTGAGCAACTTTCATGTACAAATTATTTTCATCCGACTTAGGGTTTATTTTCTATGAATTATTAAAGTTTTTAAATCATTTCGGAAAAACAGAATTAATTTAAATAGAAAACAGGGTTATGACATCATCATGACATCAGCATGATGTCAGCAGTCAACAGGGCTGTTGACTGGGTCAAACTTACATGTGGGGTCGTTCTGTCATAGACCTAACTAAAGTACCAGCTTTAATTAACTAAATTAGGTAGTTAGGCTAATTTAAACAGAGTTAATTAAGTTAATTTATTGATTTGCTAATTAATTAATTGATTAATTTTATTTGTTATTAAAATTCGTTCTAAACAGGGGGTGGGCCCCTGTGGTCAGTGGCACAAGGCCACGCCCTGGCTATGGCACACACACAGGGGGCCATCTATGGCCATGGTGTGGCCAGGGGAGGCACTGGCCGCGCTGGAGAGGCCGGCGAGCGAGGGCGGAGGCGA